>NC_141032.1:30913750-31082500 GCF_052040795.2 Danio rerio
TGGTTAAAGTGTCAAAGAGATGAATGAGTGTGATCTGTGTGAAGCACACTCAGTCTTGCATAATGTTTTAAGGATGTCAATGTACTGCAATAAATGTGTTGTTTATATTTTAGCAAACACATTAACTAAACTAACACAACCTTATAGTAAAGTGTTCCCAATTTTCAGAGAACCCTAAAAACCATGTGAAAAATGAAATGCTGTTTTGAAATATGGTTTTATTATATTAATTTAGCTAACCTTTTACTTATGCAAAACTTGATCAATCCTTTTATCTGTTTTCAAAGCAAGTTTACAAGTTTTTGTGAGTGCATATTAATAAATTGCATTAAAATATACACATTATTTGTATAGATAAAATACATACTTCGTATTTTCATGTCATGTGCAGTGGTGTAAAGTAACAAGAAATGTGTACTTTTACTTTCCCTTGAGTACATTTTTAGTGCAGTATCTGTACTTTTACTGCACTATTTTCCTTCATCCTGCTGTCACTACTTTTTTTCTAGGGATTAGAAAAATTGAATATTTATCATCAAAAATCCATCATAAATCTTCAGTGACACACAATCCAACAGAGATCTAATACATTAAGCTGATCTGTTGCTCAGGAAATATGTATTATTTTCATCAGTGCTGAAAACTGCTGCATTGCTTTATATTTCAGACCCCCTAGTTTTTCAAGATTTTTGTTGTGATTTTTTTTATGACAAAAATGATTAATTTTGTGGTGGTAATTCCCAGAAATGTTGTGTTTAAAAAATTAGGTTGCGTAAGGTGTGCAATGACAATAACACAAATCAAAAATAAAGCTCTTTTTAGACCAGATCTAAAACGGTAGGGATTAAGCCAAAGGACAGTTGTATATGTCTTATTTTTATCCACGATCTTACTTTCTCTCTCTCATAATTCACTATTCAGAGTATCTGACATCATGTACCTTCCTCAGGACATGTGTTAGGGATTCCCCTACCATAATACTCGGTAAAACACAGATTGCTGTAAAACTCGTCAATGGCAAGGAAGCGCCTTTTATCATTAACTGCAGGGAAAGAGTTAAA
This sequence comes from Danio rerio, assembly GCF_052040795.2. Taxonomy (NCBI): domain Eukaryota; kingdom Metazoa; phylum Chordata; class Actinopteri; order Cypriniformes; family Danionidae; genus Danio; species Danio rerio. Next base: position 30,914,812 of record NC_141032.1, read on the forward strand.
CGAAACTATCTATCGATTTGAAACACATCATAATAACAGCCATACATGTAAAGCCAAAATAATGTCTTTCAACTCGGTTTCTGAATGTTCCATTGGTCTTTTTGTAAGATGTTTGTTCTTACTCTCTTTTGCAGTCTGCAGCACGTTAAATGCACAAATGTCCAATTCGAACAACAAGATGTCTAGTCGCATCTTTGCATTGACTTCACATGTAAATCACTTGCGCTTCATCTGCGTCTGCTTACTGCACAGGCTGCAAAACAATCCACCCTGCCCTTCCATGTAATGTAATGATTGTAAGGGCACAGGTGAGATTTTTTGAGTGACACTAAAATACATTAAGTGCGCTGCGTATGCAACGTCATGTAAAAGATTTAACTGCAAACTGAAATAAATATAATTTGATTATATTGTTTGGAATTGGATGCTTTATGAGATTATTTTCATTTTTTGTGATTATGCGTTTAGATTAAAAAATTTGCAGGATGGCAAAAATTTGCGACTTTTTGTTGGTTTTGCGTTGGACTCAGCGATCGCAAAAATCACCAAAAACTAGGAAAACTGATATTTTTGTGGAAACATTAAATTGTTCAAGAACGAAAGTAATCTATTATATAAATATTTATGTCAAATAAATCCTGTTAGTTTAGGCAAACTCCATAACAGTTCAATTTATCAGCATTGATAATTAAGTCATTATGATGATCAGAATGCTTTCTGAAGGATCACATGACACTGAAAACTAAAAACAATTGTGCTGACATCTTTCATTTTTTCAGTATTTTTACAGTTTTAACTATGTTTTGTATCAAATAAATGCAGACTTGATGAGCAGAACAGGCTTCTTTAAAAAAAAATAATAAAAATCTTACTGATTTCAAACTTCTGACCAGTAGTGTATGTGTATATCTGCTAAAAAAAAACCTGCCAACTGTCCTCATACACACTCCATAACATCACGGCTCAATGTGAGACACATCGAACACACATTGATTCGACAAACCTCTGTACCGCATTATATGAACATACCAGCATTGTTATGAAAGCCAAAAAGAGCACAGTTTGCAGTTGTGAGCGTTGTAGAGTCGATATCTCCCCATACTCCCACACCGTGGTAAAAATACTTGTGTACAAGCTCTGATTTGCCCATAAGGCTCTACCACAGTCCCTCTGCAACACCCACTCAGTTGTGTTGCTGCTCGTGCCAACTTATGCCAGCCCAACGTTCAGTCCAAACGGAGGCGTTTCGCTATCAACACGGTCAATACTGTAGTTTTTTTTTTACTTTCATGTGGTAAAAACTAATGGCTTTAATGTAAGAGAAATTTCTCACTTTGAAAATAGTTATAGTGGAATAATAATAGTTGAAACAAGAATAGACAATGCACACAAGGAGAGCTAGTTATACAAAGGAACTGCTCAGAAAATGAAGTGCTAGAGTTATTAGGGGGAATTTTTTTTAAGAGAACAGTTTTTACAGATGGTTTGTCAAGCCCACTCACCTGTGTCAAGCATACTTCATAAATGAACATTAATAAACATTGTTTGTGTTTTTTTTTTTGGTGATTGTAAGAGTGTACGTGTCTGGATCAAACGTGCAAAACTGGTGCAAGTGTTGGTTAAAGTGTCAAGGAGATGAATGAGCACACTCAGAATTGCAGAATGTTTTGAGGATGTCAAAGTACTGTAATAAATGTGTTGTTCATTTGTTAGTAAACACATTAACTAAACTTAACTAACAAAACCTTAAAGTGTTCCTAATTTACTGAAGACTCTAAAAACAGTGGAAAATGATTATTTTTTTTAAATGTGATATTTATTTTATCAATTTAACTAAACTTTTGATCAAGCGTTTTATCTGTTTTCTGTTTTGCATTATATTATATACTCATAATTTGTTTAGATAAAATACATATTTTGTATTTTCATTCCATGTGATACACTGAGCAATAAATATTAATGAAACCAAGTAACAAAGATCAAATGCAGCTGGCTAAAATGGCTTAGGTTTTGTTGAAACTAAGCATGATCTCTCATAATTAATAATAATTATAGTATAATAATAATAGTTATAGTAGTTATAATAGTTAGTTGTACCACCAACTTATCCAGAATATGTTTTACACAGCTGATGCCCTTCCAGCTGCAACATTGGGAAACATCCACCCATACATATATATATATATATATATATATATATATATATATATATATATATATATATATATATATATATATATATATATACACACACACACACACACACACACACACACACATATATATATATATATATATATATATATATATATATATATATATATATATATACATACATACATACTTAAACACACACACACACACAAACACACACATGCATACTAAATTTTTAAAACCAATTAGCTTATTAAACCTTAAACATCAATAACAAATAATAATTAAATACTATATACATAAATTTTTTTAATTAATGACTAATTACTATATTTTTATATACTTTCATTCATTTTGCTTCAGTCCCTCATTTATCTGATAAATAAGTCCTTTATTTATCAGAGGTCGCCACTGTGGGATAAAACCGGCAACTATTCAGTCATATGTTTGAAGCAGCTGATGCCATCCCAGCCAACCCAGTACTGGAAACCAAACCACCCATACTGTGGTGGATTTAGGCAACATGAGCAATCGCCCAGGGTGGCATTTTGTTAGCAACAAACCCATGCGAACACTGGGAGAAAATGCAAACTCCACACAGAAATGTCAACTGACCCAGCCTGGACTTGATCAAGCGACCTTCTTGCTGCGAGGTGACAGTGCTAACCACTGAGCCACCGTTCTGCCATATATGTTTAAATCTTTTTATGTGATTGTATAATGTAATCAAATGTGATCTGGCTGGCAGTCAACACTGTTTTATCATCACAGGACAATGAATCCTTTTTAAACAACTGTCAAACAATAAACAACACACACATTGTGTTTCTGGTCTTAAAATATGTGATTTTGCTCTTTTATTGTCATCCCATCTCTTGTATCCAATTACATTTTATCACGCTTGTCTTCTGGTTGTGTGGGATGTGGAGATGTGTGTGTGCAGGCATATGTCTGTGTGTGAAGAAACACCTGTAGGTTTGCAGCGGTCATTTCTATTTTTTATTTTTAATCACACTTCTCCAGCAGCCCTGCTAATCGTCCACCAAGTCAGTGGCCACAAACCCTGCCAAAAACAAAAACACACACACACACCCTGCTGAAATAACAGGTGTGTGTGTGTACTTGTGTATGTCTGTGCCATAATATCTGCATTATAGCAGCCAGATTCCCTGTGACAAAATGGGCTTGAGTCCGATATGACTGTGTCCTGCTGTCTGTAATCGCATGCGGCTTGTGGTAAATGTTTAGGATGATCGCCAATTTCATGAGCAAGTGTGACTGAGGGAAATTATGCAATAGCTTTGTCTGCAGAAGCGAGTTAGATACTGGCGTTCCTAAATTTTTGGATGGTTTGACTAATTATTATATAATTCTTAGGCTGCATGTGAAGATCTCTGTTGAACACTAGTATGATTTCAAGTGAAGCCTGCCACATCATTAAGGCCAACGATGATCATTTTAAGCTTATAGCCATTTGATTCAGATTAGCATTTAAATGCTAAATGGTTGTTTTTGGAAGCATGACACATTTAGGGAAATATGAATTCACTTATCGTTTCTGGCATTATTTAATGCGATTACATTTCAGATGGAAGTAGTATATGGAAGCACGTTTCAGTAACAAGATCAAACTCTGCAAAATGTCATTGACACTTTTTATGCTCACAATTCGAGATATAAAGTTGCAGTTCACATGGGATTCAGATAGAAGATCTCAGTTTTGAGATTGTGGGCCCTAGCAAACACACAGCACAATAAGGCTCAAGATGCAATAAGGCTCATTTGTTGCCATTTTCAGACCAGCACAACCCTAATTTTCACGTTTAGCACAATGTTGTTTAAATAGCAAATTCTTTCTACTTTGTGGACTCGTGGGTGTGCTGGTCTATAAAGGAGGTGTGTTAAGGTGCATTGTTGCATTAATATTTTGAGAAACTGAAATAGACCAGAATCCAGCGCAGAGCGAGTTAGTTATGCACATATGCAGGTTGAAACGCTTAAGATACACAGGATGTACAGCAAAATACAAATATCTTTACATATGAAAAAATAAAGGATTAAAATGTTACAAAAATTATTATTTTGTGCATAAATATAAAAACCACTAACTCCATGCCTTCAGTTCGGGGGCTTATTTCAGTGCAGATGTGCGAATAAAGCAGCGTTTTCATCCAACGAGTCAAAGCAAACAAAATTGTCTCTTCCTGATTAACTGGCGCTAAAATCCTAACAGTAAAAACGAAGTTTGCTGCGGTAGGAGAAGCTGCGTCAATTTGTTCATGCATGTTTGAAGGTGTCAGACGCGGAGCGCAGACTTTTTTAATGCGCATACTGGAATTTGTTTGGTAAAAGTGTTTCCATTGTAATTAATGCACATCTTTTCTTATTGAATAAAAAGTTTATCATACTCAGTTATGCGCATGTTTTTTATGTGCATTTTTGTAATAAATGCACTTCTTGGCGTTTCCATCAACCGTTTTTTGTGCGCAAATCCAAAATGAGCATTGAAATAGGTGGATGGAAACATAGCACATCATGCATGTTATGGGTACGCCGAACCAACAGGTGGAGATAATGACACTTATGCCAGATTCATACCAAACGTTGAGTATTTTCATGACTAAGATCATAGATCTCAAACTCTATTCCTGGAGGGCCACACAGCTGATCCAACTAATAAAGGTTTTCAAGACTACAGGAGATTTTTAAACCATTGGGAGTTGGAGGTGGTTGAAGCTAAACTATGCAGAGCTGTGGCCCTCCAAGACTTGATTTTGAGACCACTGGTTAAGATCTACCTGAGTGTGATTAAATGCTGAGGACATATTCATTTTAGGGTGAAATGTCCCATTAGCTAAGAATAGAGCTTTAAAAAATACATATTTTTGTCATTTAATAATGAAGAGCTCCAAAAGAATAGCTTAAAATATCTCTGCAGAAATACACGTGTGAGTGTGTCTGTGTGTGTGTGTGTCCGTGCCATTGAGTTCGCAGGTAACAAATGACTTCCTGTGGTAATTGCAGTAATGAAGCAGGGAGGAGAGCTGTGCAGTTGTTAATAGGTGTGTGCAAAATTAAAGCGTTCACAAAGTGAGGTGTGGAGGAGAGAAAGGCAATTGGTGAGACGTCTGGTGAGCAAGACCTGGAACGAGTGTCCCGTTTGTGTGTTTTCTCGTGCATCTCGCCAAGGTTTTGAGCCCTAACAAATCATCAGATCCATAATATAATCCTTGTGCTTAAATTCATGTTTTCTCTGGGACTGAGATGACTGTGTGTTTGTGTCAGATCAGCTCTCTTGTCAGTATGAGGAAGGGGCATCATGCACCTGTGGGTTTTAGGGGACATCTGTGCAGGAATCAATAATAATGATTTAGATTTATTCAAAAGGATTAAAATTGTCAATTTAAAAATTATTACAATCAAACCTATCAAAAATTCAAAACAGTGTTTATTGTTATCATTATTATTATTACTACTGCTACTATTGTTACTACTACTTCTGCTGCTACTGTTACTACTGCTGCTACTACTGTTACTACTACTGCGGCTGCTGCTATTACTACTGCTGCTACAACTAGTGTTTCTACTTCTACTACTACTACTGCTACTACTGTTACTACTACTGCTGATGCTGCTACTGTTACTACTGCTACTACTGCTGCTGTTACTACTGCTGCTACTACTGTTACTAGTGCTGCTACTACTACTACTTCTGCTGCTACTACTGTTACTACTGCTACTACTGCTCCTACTACTACTGCTGCTGCTACTACTACAACTACTACTACTATTACTGCTGCTGTAACTACTGCTACTTCTACTACTACTACTACTATTACTATTATTAATAAAGTAATGATAATAACCTATTATTGCACAATAACTATAAAATAATAACAATAATAATAATTATAATAATTATAATAATGATATAAATTATTATTATTACTACTACCACTACTACTACCGCTGCTACTACTACTAAATAATAATAAACTATTATTGCTCAATAAATATAAAATAATAATAATAATAATAATAATAATAATAAATATTATTATTATTATCATCATCATCATCATCATCATCATCATCCTCAACATGACTACTACTACTACTAACAATAATAATAACCTATTATTGCTCAATAAATATAAAATAACAATAATAATATTAATTATTAATATTATTATCATCATCATCAACATTACTACTACTACTACTAGTACTACTACAACTAATAATAATAATAAATAACCTATTATTGCTCATTTCTATAAAATAATAACAATAAGAATAATAATGCATTAAGTATGATTTATTATTTCAGATGTATTAAATATTAAATAAAAAATAATAAATAATATAGTTTTAAACTAATATATAGTTTAATAACTATGAAAACTTATTAGTAGTAGAACAATTTAGTAGTATACATTCATTTTATTTTCGGCTAAGTCCCTTTATTAATCTGGAGTTGCCACAGCGAAATGAACCGCCAATTTATCCAGCATATGTTTTACGCAGAGAATGCCTTTCCAGCTGCAATCAGTCACAGGCTAGGACACACTCTTTCACACACATACACTACGGTCAATTTTAGCTTACCCAATTCACCTATACCACATGTCTTTGGACTGTGGGGGAAAACGGAGGAAACCCACGTGAACTCTTGGAACTCCAACTGACCCAGCCGTGGCTTGAACCAGCGACCTTCTCGCTGTGAGGTGACAGCGCTACTCACTGCACCACCGCATAGCCATAAATATTGAGTCGTATATTTAGTAGTATATTTAGCTATAAAAATAAACGCAAGAATATATTTCTGTTGTAAATTAAAGTTGCATTGTGAATAAAAAAACTATATTTTAAAATGAAATGATCTGCACGCTCAAATTTAATTTAATTAATTATATTAATTCTTTTATTATTTTAATGTATGAAAAGAGCAGCACTGACATTTTCCAATCTTTTCCAACAGAGAAAACCTTTTTTAAACTAAAACAATCATGTGCCTTGATTATCATCAATGCAAAAAATATATACAGTACCCATGACTCCTCAATATGCTTACAAAAGCAGACGTCACACAACATGAGAGAAGTGTACTGTGCAGCACACAGAGTGAGAGAGAGAGAGAGAGGAAGAAAGAGAAAGCCTGATTGCGAACACACTTGCATTAATGCAGTGGCTCTGAATGTCTCTAAAGTGATATTCTTCCACCTACACACATTCACACCTTCATCAGAACTGCATCTCTCTGCCCATGGCCTCATGCCTGAGCAAATGTATCAGGCTCGAGTGGGTGTTTTTCTGGATTGCCCTGAAGGATGAAGAGAAGGAGAGATCGAGAGAGAAACACCCAGGAAAAGGTCCAAGGCTTCTCTGTACGTTTTTTAGCACTGGTACGCAAGTAAATCAAAAATAGCTCACCAAGTAAGGAGCATCTGACTCATGTTGTGTGTGGTAAAATCTCCTCACACCTCCGTTCTTTATCAGATGGCCAACCTGATGCTGCACGCGGATCCATATCATCTTACTAAACAGTTTACAGTGGAGATGTTCTGTTTTTCTGCTTATCTCCGCATGTTTGTGTTTTGCTTCAGTGGCATCTGAATGGACAATAATTAATTTTGTAATTAAGTAAATATTCGCGATTACAAGTCTCATGCTTATAAGTACAGCATATGCTAAATACATATGTGTTATACAAGCTCATATTTGCATTTTTACATATAGCGTAATAAAAGACATCACTGTTTTTTCCACAGAAAAGATATTTGTAAAGGTGCTGCTGGCTTGAATTTTTTACTGAATGTTGGTAACAACCAAAAGTATCCATATAGGCAAAGACAACAAAACTAATTAGTTTACAAATGAAGTTGTGGGTTATGAACTGACACAGGAAAAAAGTATTGAACACATGAAGAAAAGGAAGTGTAGAAAGGCAGTGAAAGCCCAATAAGCAGCTAAAATCTCTCAGTAGATATTCAGCAACCCTCTGCCCTTCATCATTGTAAATTCATACCAGCTGCTTCAGTCCAATTTTTCTCAGCCTCCTGTGTGTAGGTTTAGTCATTTCACTTTTATAGATATTAAAGGGTTGGTTTCATTGCATTGAACATGTAAAACTATATCAAAATTAAAGATAATATTGAAAATACATATTTGTAATCCTACATTTATATTTGCACTAGGAAAAATATTTTATATTTCTGAAATCCAAATATGTCATTCATTAATTTTTGGCTTTGTCCCTTTATTCATCAGGGGTCACCACAGCGGAATGAACCGCCAACTTATCCTGCATGTTTTACACATTGGATGCCCTTTCAGCTACAACCCATCACTGGAAAATCAAATGTCTTATACTATGTAATTTGCATATTATTATATTATTATTATATTAAATTGCATATAACAGGGGTGTCAAACTCAATTCCTGGAGGGCCGAAGCCCTGCACAGTTTAGTTCCAACTCTGCTCCAACACACTTACCTGTAGGTTTCAAACAAGCCTGAAGGACTCAATTAGTTTGATCGTGTGTTAAATTAGGGTTGGAACTAAACTGTGCAGAGCTGCGGCCCTTTTGGAATCTTGTACTAACATCTTGTACTACATGAGCACATTTCAGATCCCTTAAGATACAAAAACTAGCTGACCAGACGAAGGAACTGGCAAAAATTCAAAAACGGGTAAATACAAGGACAGAGTAGGAGTGCTAACAAGTGCTAACAAAAACGAACACAAACAGGAATCCAAGATTAATAGTAATACAAAAACTAGATAACCAGACAAACATACCAGACGTGAGAAACTAACAAAATCCTAAGGCAACTAAAACAGAGAACAAGAGGGTTCATAAAGACAGGACTAAACTAACAAACACGAAACAGCTGTAACATAACAATCAGTAATACAAAGGATTATGGGAAATGAAGTGAAACTACAAAACAAACTACTGCCCTCAAGTGTCCAAACTAGGGCACTGCAACAGGTGTGACACATTTACACACACATTCATACATATGGCTAATTTAGTTCATCCAGTTCTTTTATAGCACATGTTTTCTGACTGTGGGAAAAATTGGAGCACCTGGAGAAAACCCTCACCAACACGGGAAGAACATGCAAACTACAGAAATTCCAACTGACTGGCACTCAACTCAGCAACCTTCTTGCTGTGAGATGACAGTGCTAACCACAAAGCCACCGTGAAACCCTGGCCTAATTCAGTGCATTAAATGAAACTTGCAAAAAAGAAAGTAAAATGTATGAGAGTTTTATAAAGTAAACCTAAAATAAAAATGACTCAACAATCGATTGTACTTTTACATAACTTAGTTAAAAAAATGACTCTGCTACATACTTGATATGTACTGTAAATAATTCCTGTGTGCAAAAACTCACGAAAGAAATATGAAATATGTTTATCTTATTGGTTCAGTATGTGTGTGAATAAGTGTTGAGTTTAAAACTGGAGAGATTGATCATGCTGTGGACACTGGACTCTGGAGACTGAAGGGCATGAAGAAAAGCCACAGGAGACTAATAGAGCTACAGTTTCATAAACACTGCTGTCTGACAAGACTTTTAGTAGTTCTGTTGATTTATTTTGACAATATAGCTAGGTTTCAAAATCCTGGTTTCAGAATTCCTGTCAATGTAGTCAAGCTAGGCTTAATGATGCAAAATTTTAATCCACAGTATGCTCTTAAAATATATTTTGATACATTGACACATCTCAACACATTTAGGAGTGTGTGTAAAAAATTCTGTTTTTACCATACACCCACACAACACACACACACACACACACACACACACACACACACACACACACACACACACACACACACACAGAAAACACATTTCTAAAGGTGCTTTTGACTGAAATTTTCACCAGATGTTGGTAACAACCAAAGAAATCCATATTTGCAAAGAAAACCAAACTAATTAGTTTACAAATTTAGTTGTGTGTAATAAAATTAAATTAACAAAGCTTTGAACACAAGAAGAAATGGAGGTGTAGAAACGCAGAGAAAGCCCAGGCAGTTAGAAAGCAACACTCTGCCCTTCATCAGTGTAAATTAATATGAGCTCATAATATTAGCCAAATGAGAATCGTCTTTACGCTGCCATCATCAAAAATGCCTTTTATATAAAGTATTAAATACATTTGAGAAAATGTATGAAAAATGTACATTTTAGAAATATTATTCCAAGGGAAAAAAAACATGTTCAATACTTGCAGTATTTCCCTCAACAGTGTTGCCAGACACAGCTGAATTTTCCCAAATGCTGTCCAAATCCCGCCAAAATGTACATAAAAACTCCCATAATATTGGATTAATATTTAATTTAATTTTAATTTATACAATGAAAATTAACCTAGTTACTTTAACTGTCATAATTTCTAACCATACAGCAACCAACACTAGTAGTCACAGAACCACAACATAACCAGGTCTCATAGAAACACTGCCCTCTTACCTACACACTGCACTTATGTTGGAGTATTGTTTACTTTCGTAAAATTCATCCTATCTGGCGTTTTAAATTCTTTTGAACATGATCAGGTGCTGCTTGTCAACCAAACATCCTTCTATGTTTGTACTTGCTGTCAATTGTGAAACAAAAGTGATCGATAAAAGTGTGATGATAAAGTGCTGAGTATAACTCTTTAACAGCTGCACTGCATGATGTGCGTGCATGAGAGGGGGAGTCAGATTTTGATTAATTTGCCTTCATCTCTTGGGGGTGGGCCCACACAGTTTGCACTATGCACTGGTCACTACTGAATGAATGGAGTAGGAGCACACAGTTTTGTTTTGTTAAAAAGTTTTATTTTACTTCTTATAAGTTTTTTATTTTAAGCATATAAAAGTTGTTTTAAACCACACAAACTGTGTCAACATGCCTATGCCATTTTTACCGGCACAATCAAATTCAAAACCGCCCAATCTGGCAACACTGCCTGCCAAAAAGTCAAAATTATAAGCTCTTCTATGAAATGTTTATTATTTTTTTTAATATTAATTGTAGCAGCAAGAACAGTTTTATAGTATTTCCCAATTTTTAAAACAATTTTATGCCCCCTTTTTTTAGCCCCTTAAAAAAAACCTTTTGATTAGCTACAGAACAAACCACTGTTATCCAATACCTTTCCTAATTACCTTATAATTTGACTATTCAACATAATAACCTAGTTTAGTACTGCAATTGCACATTAACCCAAATACTACTTATCTTGCAAAATAGATAGAAAAAACATTATGCACTGTCATCATGGCAAAGACAAAATAAGTTATTTATTAAATCTATTATGATTCTTAAAATGTGTTGAAGAAATCTCTCTGTTAGACAACACTTGGCAAATGATATTAAAATAATTAATTCCATAATTTTAACTTCAACTGTAGATAAAGCCAAGAGACCATGGGTTTGGTCGTCTTTTAGTAAAACTATTGTTGCTTTATTTTGTAAATACTGTTGATTTTTCTTGAATATGCAAAATAACGTTGCACTCATTAAAATTTTTGCTGTATGAAATAACATTTGCACGAGTTATCTGTTAAAAACTGAAAAATAGCAATATTGAAACGAGCTTAGCAACTCACAGCATGCTATTTCCATTACTTATGAGTCACATCTGGTGTGTATGTGTGCGAGTGAGCACAAAGTATATATGACGCATTTACTGCCTATGTAGAGCGCTCCAAATCTGTCAACTATGAGGCTTCACTTGAGTTAGTACTGTATACCCCTTTAGAAGAAGACAGCTAGCCAGCTCATTAGGTATTAGAACAATGTTTAAATGTGCCTTATCAATTCAAAAAGAATTGAAAATCATAGTCGAGTGCGAAGCGCAAGTATTTTTCTCCAAAACACTAAATGTATTGACTGAATCTGCTGCTCTTCTAAGAGCCTGAAAGAAATGGCATCTGTACAGGTGAAGCTGGCGATGGTTGCTAGGCGGTGATGTCACCCTCTCAGCAGCACAGCCTGTGCTTCGGTGAGGTCATGCTGCTTGCTCTCAGTGTCTCTGGCTTTTGTCCTCCTGCATAATTGATATCATCTCATTGACTGCGGTCAGTCCACATCGTCCCCCCAATAAAGCAAACATGTTAAGACTTCACAATGCAATTGCAGTACATTTTGAACCAGAAAAGATATGTAAAAGATAGCACATTTTGCATTTGCATAGAAAATGCTTAACTTTTGGTAGGATAACTTAATTAATACAGAAGTTAATCAATTAAGTTTTGCATTTGGGCCATTTTTGACATGGATACATAAAAATTCACCAATTAAACTATTAAAACTATGAAAACTATTAGCCCAGCTGGGAATTTTTAATTCTCTATATAAAAATATTTCCCAGGTGATGGTTTAAAATGCAATGGAAATTTCACAGTATTTCCTATGATATGTTTTTCTTCTGGTGAAAGTCTTTTTTTTTGGCTGACATAAAAGCAGTTTAAAATTGTTTAATCATTTTTAAGGTTAATATAGTAAGCCCTCTTAAGAATTTGTTCTGTTGTTTCTTCATCGAACATCGAACTTCAGAATGCACTCGATTGCCTATATACGTCTGTTTGAGCCTGTTGACCGTTGCCTGCCTGATCATCCTGTTAATAAACCTGCCTTTGGATCCACACGTACAATGGCAACGTCCCCTTCACATAACAGAAACATTTAAAAACTTGCCACTTTTTTTCAAATTCACTCATTAATAATTAGCTTATTACCCTAAATACAGTGTAAATTAATAATAATAATAATAATAGTAATAATAATAATAATAATAATAATAATGTTTTGTACAAATAAAACTTTTTTTTTTTGTATAAATGTACTTCAAAGGCAAAAACAGTATCCAGATTTGCAGTGAATTATAAGGACTAGAGAAGCTAAAGCACATGTGGTTGACCATGAGAAAACCACTGATTGACCTTCAGTGAAAATGTTTTGTTTGGTGCGGTTTGGTGGTTTGCATGTATTGTACAATGGCCTAGATGTCATTACTAATAAGTGTTGTTGAGAAAGCAGATAATTATCGAAACTGCGGCTAAGATGGAGCTCATAATGGAGAGAGCATGACACAGAAAACCACTGAAGAAGTGAAGTGAAGAATGCAAGTGAAGATGAAAGAAGTCATGTTTGAAAGATGACTGCTTCACATAAACAACTGTTGTCTTCTTTTTCTCCATCAGGTTGAGGATCAGGTGTCATGGAGTCTCTCTTCGGGGGTCAGCTGGGCTTGTTGGGGGGCAGCGAGGGTCTGAAAGAAGACGGCTGCGGGGTGGGCTGGTCCAACTCTCCCTTATCAGACGACATGTATTCGGCCTCCCAATTCGCCCTCATCAGTGCCTACCAGGACATCAAGACCCGACTGGCTGGCCTCGAGCGAGAAAACGCAGACATCAAGCGAAAACTCAAGATTTATGAGATAAAGGTAGGAAATGGCTTAAAGATGCTTTAGTTTCAGATAGGAGATATCAGTGGAGGTCACCTTAAATGGCAGTGTACTGTAAACATTAGTTTGTGTTCATCAGATATATTCAGGTTTGTACTTCTGCTAAAATGTGGCAATTTTAGATGCATTTGGCTCTTGTTTAATAATTAAAGATTTACTAACCAATGCAGACCCTCTTGTGCTGTTGAACTTACTAGAAAGACTGAAATTATTGACGGACATACAGTTGTGATTATTGTGGCTGACCACATTATATATTGACTATTCAACCCAGGCTCATTCTGAAAATGTACTTCTATATACATTTCTGGAGAGCGCCAAATATGTCCTAGGAGGTAAGCTTATTTGCAGTTTTTGTTGTCGCAAATCCACCAGAGGCTGCTGTGTATGCTTTTTGAGATCTTAAATTTCTCTCGCGAGTGCCATTCATGCCTGTTTTTATCACATAAATCCACCAGAGGCCACTGTTAACTGACTGAATGACTGACCGATCGACTGGCCCACTCTTCTCCTTCCCTGAACCCAACCAATAGTGTTTTCAAAAGCACAGATTGACCAGCACCTACCCACTTCCCACTTTTTTGGGCTTTTGTTTTTGTTTTACGCGCTTTCTGGAAACTGTTTTTCATAGTCATAGTCAACTCCTCTCTGCATCTCATGTCCATAGACGTACACGGTGAGCTAACTGGACCAATTGGTAACAGTGGGAAAGCTATCCATACGGAGGTAAGCCGTCAGCTGGTAGCTTTTGGTGTCATACCACTGCGTAGTCTTCATTTTAAAAATAAAATGCAGACATATGTACTTCTGGCTACATATTTCACGTTCTCCAGAAATGTATATTGGGCTACATTTTTAGAATGAGCCTATGTTGTTTATATTTGTTGGAGTTTCTGACTTTTTACTCTAAAGAAAACATCCAAAGTAAATTGTTAATGCTATTGAATTATTATGTTGACTATTTTGTTTATTTTTTAATTATACCATTTTCTTTTTTAAAAAAAAGCTTATTTCTATTTTTTTTCATAGCTAATGCGTTTATGGACAGGAAACAACATTGTTTACAGACTGTTTTACTGATGTTTGTGTAGTTCTGATGTTCAGTCGTGTTTATTCCATGTTATAATGGCAAAAAGCAAAAGAGGTGATTAGTTTCAGCAACCCAATAACTCCAACAGTAATCCAGTAATTCTAACAGTTTTAAAATTTTAATTGAGATGATCTGAAAAAGATTTCATATTAAAAGAAGTTGTTTGCTCATTAACAAAGACCATTCATGGTCCTATTTTTGTGAAAGAAAATGTAATTTCAAAAACCTTCCTGATAAAGTATTGGAGTTGCCCATTGTTTGCGTTTAATTTGGACGGAATCCTGAAGTTTCTATAAAATGCAATGATCTTGCTTTCCAGCTTGCTTTGAAAAAACTGCACAAAGCATCTTGTGTTTCAGCAGAAGCGAGAAAAACTTGATTAGTGACCTAGAAATCGTGCAGAATCTTACATTACTATTACGTAACTTTTGTTTAAAGCTGTCAGCTTATTTCCAGGATAAAATGAAAAACACCCTAGTGTGGTTTCAGACTTGTGGATCAAACTTTTGATAAAATAGTCTGCTAACCCTAGGTGCTCATTAAAATATCAAAAAAGGATTGTCATTGTCTTTCAAATTACTCCAATTTAATTTATTTCAAATTAACCAAATTAACATTATTAATATAAGTGTAGGGATGATACGTAATTAACTTGACATAGTTATCTAGTCAAAAGAGGGGTGTAGACTTCCTCATTAGCCCCAAATCCATTTGTCCTCTACCTCACTGCTCATCTCACATTAACCCAGAGACAGTGACACGGTCACAGACACAATATATAGGGCACTTCATTAGAGAGGAGCACAGTATACCTACACACTGAGAGATAATATCTGTGTGGATGCAAATGCACACACACTGAGCGATTATGTCTTTGTGGAGCACAGCACTCAGAAAGAGTGCGAAAAAATCATTAAACCTACCACTCTGTGTATCAACTAACCTTCAATAGATCAGAAGGAGCCAGGCACACTAAGTTTGTGATATGAGGTCTATTAATCTGTGCTGTGCTGCTCTTTTAATGGTCTTGAGATTTATTTTTTCTAAAAAGTTAGCAAATCTCTCTGTTTCAACAATTAGTTGTCACCACAGTTTTGAAAAATGCAAAAGTGGGCATAAAGTGATATGAGTACTGTCAAGTATGGTTACCCAGACTTAAGATTGGATAATGTAATGAAATCAGGGGCTGTGTGCCTTGCTCAGGGGCACTTCAGCTGGGTATTGAAGATGGAGACCGGGAGTCGAACCTGCAACCTTTTGATAACAAGTCCAACTCCCTAATGATTAGTCCACAATTGCCCCTTCATAAAATAAACATTACACCAAGGGTGACCAACCCTGTTCCTGGAGATCTACCATCCTGCAGGATTCAGTTGCAACCCATATCAAACACACCTGCCTGTAATTATCAAGTGCTGTTCAGGCCCTGATTAATTGGTTCAGGTGTGTTTGATCAGGGTTGGAGCTAAACTCTCCAGGAAGGAAGATCTCCAGGAACAGGGTTGAGCACCCCTGCATTACACTATGTCCTAACAACTTGCAATAAAGCAAGATTCCAGCAACAAGCAGTTTGATGTGACATGACAGAAACATTTATATATCAGAGCCATTCAGACGTGCAGAATAATGCACTACACTCCCAATAAAATGGTATTGTTTATAGTCTAATTATTACATATTTAACATATTAAATACATGCTGAGTGACTGATATTTGTTGGTTTGCTCTGAGTCACAGTTCAATAGTCAGTCAATACAAGCAATTATCCACAACAAGCTGACTGGCTTCTCTCACAAATGTGCACAAAGACATTGAGACTGGCAGAAATGTACACAGCCACCTCTGGTGGTTTTACAAGAAATGGCACTAGCTGAAATGGCATATTTGAGATCATCTAAATTATACATAGTTGCTTGTAGTGTGTTTGAGCAAAAAAATAATAATAATAATAATTTTAAAAATCTATAAAAAAAACTGCAAGCAGACATAGCCCCGGGTACATATTTCCCGGTTCACAAAAATGTAGCCCTGGGCACATATCTTCAATGAGGCTGGGTTGGAAGAAGTTTGAGGTCAGAAACATATTTTAAATGAGGGATTGTTTACACAAAAATTACAATTCTGCATCATTCAAGTTTGGGTAACTATATGTTTTATATTCAAGGTTGTGTTTCAATTTCTGTTTCTACTGTAATATAGTTTAAAATGTAATGTATTTCACAATCCTTTGGAAATCATTCTAATATGCTGACTCACCCTTAACTTGTTCAAAACATATTTGAGTTTCTTTCTTCTGTTGAACACAAAAGAAGATACTTTGAAAAGGCCCTGTGACCTCCATAATAATTGTTTTCCTAGTATGAAAATCAATGGGCACCAGCAACCATCAAGCAACCATTCTTCAAAATATCCTCTTTTTATTCAACAGAAATTAGAAACTTTAGAGCTTTAAAACCACATGAGGGGGAGTAAATGATGGAGTAATTTTCATTTTGTGTAAATTAATCCCTTTAAAGCCCTATAATACATTGTTCCAAAAATATTAATCAGCAACCTTCTTAAATATTGGTAAGAAATGTTCTTTAAACAGTGAGTCAGCATTGAATGTTTCCAAAGGAATGTGTGAAATTAAAGACTGGAGTAATGATGATAAATCATCTTTGCCATCACAGAAATACATTTGAATTATATAATAGAAGAAAATAAAATTGAAAATGCAACCTTTATGAGCATAATGCACTTCTTTTAAGAACATTACAAAAAATCTTTTAAGCCATATGCGCTTATTCTTGTAGCCTGAAGGAAGAAGGAGGTTAGCATTGGTTACATTAATGCTAGACATCAAACATACAGAACTGCTTTTTGGTTTTCTTTCAAAATATAGTTCATGTTCGTCAGCACTAATATATGCTGTTGTCAGAGTTTTATGTTCAGCCATGTGCCGTTCAGTTGATTAATGACAGTGGTGTTACTGAACTCATCTGGAACTGTATCTGCTTCATGTATGATTCAGCTTTATTTATAGCCCAGTCGACATGTGAGCTGAGCTCCACATAAACAAGCATGCTCACTGTAATTAGCATGTCAAACCGCACATGAAAAACACACAAAGCCGCTCCTCTCCCCGTCCGCTTCAGATCCCGACGCGCTCCATCAAAATCAAAGGTTCTGTTAATCTTTAAAGATGAATGTGAATGAAGATGAGATTTTTATTTAGGAAAAAAGGAATAGCTTGTGTTTAAAATAATCAGTATTTTTGAGTGATAGCACTGGAAATCAGTGATAAGGATATCTGGCAATCTTCAAGATTAATATACACTGCTAAAAAAATCAAGAGAAAATGTAATAATGTGAATGTTTGTAATAATGAAATGTCTATTTGAATATTTTTAACATTTAATTAATTTCTGCTATGTTTAAGTAAAATTGTCAAATTTTGAAAATATTTTTTGGAATTCAGAATTTTTAAACATTTTGAAAGTTTAGGTCAGCGTTAGAAGTTATTTTTTGTTTAAAATAAAATAGAAAAACAATGTAAAAAAATGGTAATCTTTAAAAAATACTATGGCCACCTGTGTCCAACATGCTTTAAAATATCTTAATTTATGTTCAAAACAAGACATTTATACAGGGTTAGAACAGGTGTAATCGTATCTCACTATAGTTGTTAAACATGACATTTAATTAATCTTGTCTCTATATAACGACTCTTTAGTCTTTTATATCTATCAGGTAACGTGTCACAGCATCAGAACACTGCTTTAATCTTTTGTTTTCACGCTTGTACACGTCAGATACTGTGGGTTGGTTCCTGTTGGTTGTGCATCTTTTTTACCAACCAAGTTTCTCAATGCCATTTTAATGACACAGATCACTCTGCCAATTCATGCCTGAATAGGTCCTGCAAAAAAGTGATTGATGTGGTAATTTGTGTGTAAGTTATCTTTATTTGTTTATGATTTTGTTATGGGAAAAACAATAATTATTCATAAATAATTCACCACCGCCTACAAAGACGATGCCATCATTCATTGCGATGTTTCACATTAGACATTGTGCGATGCCAAATTGGTCGACATTGCCCAACCCTAATACACACACAGCTGTTTGACACTTTTCTCTGCACCTAAGTCAGAAAAGGACCACAGACAACAAGCACATCACAAAATGCTGAGGGTTTTTTCTCCATTCAGCGTGCGGTATTAATTAAAGCAACACTCTTCCACCAGTCTGTACTTACTCATACTCACTTCCAATACCTCAGTTTGTCACGGGGTCATGAATGAAATGTTTCTGAATATGGATGAAAAACCCAAATTAAAAATTAAACACCCGAAATGATATGAAACTCTGGAGGAAACGTGGATGGTGGTGGATGCATTGGCGATAATCCATCTATGTGCTATAACATGTAAAACAGGATCATAAAACGAACATTCAAAAAACTCATGTAAACACCTTAATCATATTATTGTCTTATTCAGATTAAGACAATTCTTTTGATAACTGATGTCCATGTAAACAGTCACTGTTTTAAATCATGCATCCTTAGAAAACAGGAAATGGTGGAGTTCCCAATTGCTGTTTGAGTAAATTTAACAGTTTGTTTGTTTTTTTTTCAATCAAAATATGTTGTGATTGCTGTCACTGGGATATTAGATAGTAGAATGGTACAGTATGAAGTCAGATAACACATCGGCAGCACAATGCTGTTGCTGTGCAGTAACCAACTCAACAAGGTGCACAGCTGGTTCGTTTGATGTGATCTCTGGGTACAACTAGGTAGTTTGGGCTGCTGCCAAGTGTCTAGTGAGCTGCAGGTAGAAGATGCTCCAGATTGGGTATGTTTAAAGCTTTTTGGTTCAGCTCTGCCCATAAAAATGCACATACACGCATCGTTGACGTCTGCTTCTGAAGAACAGCTGTTTTTGCAGAAGGAGAAAGAGAGATAGAGAGATGGAGAGAGAAAAAGAAAGAAAAAGAGATTGAGAAAGGCTCCAGGGCTCTGCGTTCAATATGGCTCACTGCCTAGTAAAGGGCTAAACGGGGGGGAACAAATGCACACAACTCTCAAAGCTCGTAGGAGTAGAAATACATGAGATCCAGCACATCAAAGCACAGAGCATCTAGTGATGCCAGCAGTGAGGTAGATGATGATGCAGGAGATGAACTTGTAGCCTATAAGTGCAGAGACTAAATGGAAAGATACATGGAGAGTTGAAATGGAAAGTGACTAATGTGTGTGTTTTATATATATGTAGGGTATAATCATCGGATTGCTGGTCACAAAAGGATTTTACATGCATGTTGTGGAGCGTGATTGCCTCTACGTAGTGCATTTAAAAACTTTTAATGCACAACAAACCATTGATTATCCTGATTATTACTTAGTAGTTTGCTAAGTTATTGACAAGTTAAACTAGTTTATGAAAATTGTCAGTTATGACATTTTTAATCTCCTAGTCCCCACATTGAATTAGCAGTCAGAGTGAAGGTTTGTGCGAGAGAGATCATAGGCTCTATTTTTGTGATCTAGGCACAAAGTCTAAAGCACATGGTGTAAAAGCATTAAGGGAGTGTCTGAATCCTTTTGCTCATTTAAGGACAGAAATATACAGTTTGCGCCCTGGTGCATGGTCTAACAGGGTTGTGCTTATTCTCTTAATGTGGGTGTGTTTTGAGCATAACGTGTATTAAACCAATCACAGTCTCATCTCCCATTCCCTTTAAGAGTCAGTTGTGTCGTACTATGGCACATTTGCTATTTTCATGGTGAGCGTTGTAAGTGGAAAATCTGAACACTTCACTAGAGAGAAAACATGTTAAACAGACCATCTGCAGCATGAGGATAAAGAATGAGCCTCCATTCGGCCTCTTTACCTTCTCTTTACTTTACTTTTACTCCTTTACTTTTGTGGATGAGATAAGAGTGGAAACTAGAGACATCCATTAGCCTACATATTTATTTTGGTTAAATTCAAGGATTTGTTTCAAAACTATTTCTAAATTCAGTTCTAATTTCCAGAAAACAAATAAATGAACAATATTAACGAAGTGTGGTCAAAAATGTATATCCAAACACACATCATATTCTTATATTCTTTAATACTACTACTAATAATATTATACTAATGCAAATTGTTATGAATAAGCAAACGTGCAAATGACAATGGGCATATCTAATAGCTGCACAAATGTTTAGCTGCTCTCTTTGCAAAATTTAAGCATATTTACTAGTTGGTTAATCTCCATCGACTCCCTGGTAAAGCAAGTCTGTGTCCTCAAGATTACACAGAGGAATAAAGGGCTCTGCCAGCAACTGTCACCGAGTTGCTATAGTAAACTGAGGTTACTACATTGTAAAAAGTTATTAGTTTACTTAAAGCAGTGAGTAAATGCATTCCTTTAAGTAAATGAATTTTGCTTAAATAAAAAAAACATGTAATTTTTTGCTCAAATTTAAAATGTTAAAAGTTAAGTCAACTTTACCGTTCCGCTCTGTTGCAACAGATTTACTCACTTCTTAAAAAGTTTACTTGTTGCTGTTAAGGAACAAGTAAATGAACTAATTGCTTTTTACTGTGTAGCTATGTTTTTGGGGAAGAACATTTATTTTGAACTTTGAACAAAACTGACCGGAACTATTTATGTTTTAAACAATTTTATTACACACAGTCGAGTCAATCAAAACCAGGAATTTCAACAGACCAAATAAATGTATATAAATATGCATATGCTATGCATGTCTTTGAACTTTTATAAGCTGTTTATACATATAGAAAATTTTTAGTCTCAAAAACCAACACAATCTCATGGCAATTCATAACTTTTTGATTTGGTGGCTAATTCATATGAATTGGTACAATCTCATTACAATTTAGTACAATTTGCTTATCCCCCTATGATGGTTGGGTTTAGGGGCAGAGTTTGGTGTCACGCCTCCTTTTTAAAATCATACATTTTCATACAACTGAACTCGTATGAAATAGCCACTAAACTGACAAAACGTAAAATAGTTACATTTTTGTTTGTGAAATCAGGCTGCAAAAACTACAGAGAAAAAACCCCAAGAGATATTCTTTATAAAAGTCAATTGACTAAATCGTACCTTCCCTAAATGCCTCATTTAAAAATGCCTAATCTACCTCAAATCTACACTAGTGTGTGGAAAGATTGTCAACACACAGCCCAAATGTATATCCAAAGAAATCTGGTGTAACTTTTGTATTGTTGCTGACTGAGCCATGGCATTGTTTCACAAAACCTTACCAATCAGTTATGTTCTACTCAAGTTGCGCTAATGAAGCTGATTAATCAACTTGATCATCTGCATATTTTGAATCAAATTCATCAAATTGATAAGGTAGTAAAGGCATAACATTTCTGTCACACACTGAAGGCATTCAGCAAATCACAACTAAATGAATAAATGGCCAATCAGAGCACAAAACTCAGAATGATGAGGTTTTGTAAAAATCAATGCTTTTTAGAAAGGAGGGGCATCAATAAATAGTAACAGTAAATATGTATTACACCAAATTACACCAAAAACCATTATTATTTTCAGCATGACTTTAAAGTCCTCATACAATAAAAATGTACACTGTTTGCTTTGTAAGGTCACAAGCTGTTCTTGAGGTGAATAGAAAACCATCTGGAGATTTCTGACATACTGTTTTCAACACACTTTGCTACACAATTCTGATTTCTCATCCTATTTATGATGGATTGTGATACAAGGACAGCCTTGTGTATCCAGGGCTCTGTTCAGCCCAGACAAAACACTGCAAAACATTTTTAAATGGAAACAGTTATGCGTTGAACACCCTGTACTGGTGATGCAAGAGTTGCAACTTTGGCAGCAGAAAAGGCCATTCTTGGTGCTCTTTTCGAAGAAACCCAATTAATTATCTTTTAGGAATCAATACTACTTTTTAATACCTTGTAATTTCTTACTCATTTCTATGTAAAGTATTTAAACATTATCATGGTTAAAATTGGTAGATATATTTAACACACTCTCCAAAAAAAAAAAAAGACAAAAACATAGCTCAAACCCCAGGAAACAGTATAGTTCAACACTGGTTTGAGCTTGAATTTGCCTCAGACTTTTACACTTGCAGCAACTCTTTGCATCTTTCATTAATCAAGCACACTTGACTGAAATGTTAAGCAACCAATCACAGTTCATTTTGCTCAGTGTCATGTGTAGGGAAATACAAATATAATATTGATGTCCTATGAATAAAATTGTTATTTAAAGTCTACTATAACTGCCTTTTCTTCCATAGTTTTTAGTCATTACAGGTTTATTTCCTATTGGACTATTAAAGAATGTGACCCACGTGTCTCATGGAAATCCTGTAGAAATCAGTCAATCAGATTCTGAATTCAGGTGTTCAGCCATCATTCCACTGGAAGACTGAGACTAATGCATATAATGCCCTATTAAACCAGATTGCTAGTGGTTAGTGAATGTCACACTGTTTTTAGCACCACAATTGGCACAACTATCTACTGAACCCTAAATAATTGAGTTTAATGGTTTGGTTTAATGCTTTCTGCCTGTGATGACCCATATGTCCTTTTTTTTGTATGTGTGTATGTGTGTGTGTGTGTGTGTGTGTGTGTGTAGTTCCCCATGATAAGCGAGTTTGGAGAGGACAGAAACTCCTACTGCTCCTTCGAGCCCAAAGACACAGCACTACTTCAGTCAGAGAATGGCAGTCTGCAACAGAGAGTCAACATGCTGACCCTCGAGGTGAGACTACAAACACAAATATGTACAAATAAACAATTCAGAGAACAAGACAGTTCATCCAAAAAAGGACAATGGAAGTCAATAGCTTGGTTTCTGTTCTAACATGAAGCAAATCATTTCAAAGTAAAAGTCCTAAATGCAAATTAGGTGCATTTCTATCAAGCTGTTAGAGTGGCTGTCTGTAGTATTGGTAACCTAGTAACCAACAGTAATCAAGGCAAGCCCAATGAAGTCACCTGGGTGTAATGTTTACCATGTCAGTCTTTTAAGCAAATGTGTTTTCATCCGCCATTTAGGCTGCATTTACACTGCATGGTTCAAGTGACCCAATTCCACTTTTTTTTCTCCCATGTGGCACAGATCGGATATAGCCCTCGTACATGTAAGCACGGGAAAAAAATCACATAGATTCCAATTTACTCAAATCAGATTCAGGCCGTGTTCATATGTGGAAAATTATCCGATATGAATTGGATCTGTGTCCTCGTGTTTGAAGTGTAAGCAGGTAGATCTGATTTTTACCTGTCAATGCGAGCTGCATGTCATAAGTGCAGTTTATTTATGAACTAATTTTGAAAGGATCACGTGCTTATGATCAACACGGTTAGCACCACATTAGCTTCGTAATCTACCCTAATAAATAGATGATTACGTACGCATTATAAATAACCAGAGCTTTTCACTCCAGTTATCTTCGTCTTGAAGTTTCCACCTTTCCACCTCTTCTTCGCACCCTTTTTTCCGATAGGGCGACACGGCGGTCTAGTGGCTAGCACTGTTGCCTCACAGCAAGAACAGCGCTGGTCCAACCTCCTATCAGGGGCTGGTTGGTGTTTCTGTGTGGAGTTTACATGTTCTCCCCTTGTTCGCATGGGTTTCCCCCTGGTTCCATTATTTTCCTCCCACCGTCCAAAAACATACACTATAGCCAATCGCCTAATCCAAATTATCACCTAAGACAACCTTAGTTTACACTTCTCACACGATGACAAGCAGGGGAGTTTGAGATCTACCTGAGATCCCCCTTCTTATGGGAGGGAGCCCTGGGCTCGAGGATATTATGAGCTTAGAGCTCTCTCCCGGAACAGCATGCCAATTACACTCTGATCATCAGCTAAGAATGAACTCTTGAAAAACCCATAGCGAATGACGTCAACTTTGATGCTTTCATTTCGGAACAGACTTCAGCAGATTTCCAAACCTCAAATCTCATACATGACAACTAAATGATTTTATTTGTCATTATATATGAGATATATATATATTAGAGCGCAACGTCTGCCACCTAAACAATATAGGCTAGACTAAAACTGTTGCATACATCAAATGCATAAATCATGCCATGGACATTACATTAAGATGCCTACTGGTTTAAAAAGGCCTAGATTAAATTCATTCTTGCTCAATGCGCCTTTTGCTAAATGCAGACAATCGGAGATCTACAGTGTAAATGCAGCCTTAGTGTATTAACTTTATTTGCTCAAGTGCAAATTAAGCCACCTCAAGTTAGCATATAATAAGGGATTTTTATTTGAAAGTAGACACTTCCATCACTCATTTCTCATGCAATACTTCAATATGTGCATTAACACTGATGGAAACCCAATCTGCTTGTCAAGTTGTGACATATTGGTGATGTACTGTATGGAATACTTTTCCGAGTCCAAGCCACTACTTATTTGAATTGAGAAAATACTAATTTATGACAACTTCTTAGTCAAACATTAAAGTGAATTTTAAATAAAATCACGGTGTACACATCAGTTTCTAGGCTTGCTGCATCACAAATACCAACATTTTAACAATTTTTAAAAAAATTAATCACTTTCTGGCCATCAGATATTAGGCATGGATATACCTGTATATGTATATGTATATATATATATATATATATATATATATATATATATATATATATATATATATATATATATATATATATATATATATATATATTGCGATCATGATTTTCTGAGGTATTACATTGCTTTGTAAACGTTTATTATTACCATTTGTTGAGTCACCCCATACAGTTTGGTAGAGCGCTCAAAACGGCTTCACATGATGTCACACTTAACAAGTGGATGGCTAACAATACTCAATGTATTGTCAGGAGCCATGGGTATTCATTTTGTTTTGCCTGTGTGTATATTTTTGACTCTCAAAGTACTGATAGCTATTAGCTTTTATTTTATAAATCACAATTATGGTTGATTTAATAAATCACCATGTTTTCATTTATAAATCTTATTGTTATTTTGAAAGAGAAAAAAAAATCACCAACATTGGGGATGACCTTATGGTAAAAAACAGCCAATTTTAGTTTTTGTTTGAACTATCCATGTTCTGGACAACATTTCGTCTGCAAATTTACAATAATATCGTCTTATATTGTGATTTGCCTTTATTGGGTTGTAATTCTGGATTACACATCACAAAGCAGAAAGATTAGAGAGGTAATACGATTACTAATGTAATAAAGGACAACTTTAAAAGCCCAGTCATTCCTGATAAAGGCCTTACGTAATCTAGAGCACAAAGTGTTTGTTTTTTTTTGTTTTTTTTGCGTGCCTAAAGCCTGCTCTCAATCGTCTCTCCCGGCTGGCTGTGATGTGGAGTGTAAATGGGAAGATCATACTCTCTCTCTGCATCTCTCGGCTCATTGCCTGGTGAAGCGTCTCATTAATTAATGATGCTTGCTATGTGTTTCCATAGTCACCCAGCAGCCTTCCCTCCGTCGAAGAGACAGATTTCTCTTTGTCATCTGTTCTTCTCTCTCCCACACCTCCCTCGCTTTTGCTGACGTTTGGTACTTTGTGTATTTGTACGCTGCTTATTCTTCCCCACCCTCCTAGCTTGACTGTGGCCTTCCTCCTCGATTCGTGTCTTATTGCATTTCGTTCTTCACTTTTTTTCCCCCCAACACCCAGAGCTTAGCAGTCATGAGCTGTCGCTGAGATCTAATGCAGCGCAATTGGAAGTAAATACCCTGTTCTGCTATTTTTCTGAAAATAAGCTACAATTATCTGTGAAGGCAAAGGATCACCGCAGAGAGGTGCAGTATAATTGAAGTACATGCTTATGTGTCTGTATTAAAATGAAAGTGCTGGCAACAACATGAGTGCATTTGTTTCTTTTTTTATATCAGGCAGAACACCCTCTGTCTGTAATGTTTTTATTTTACGTACATTTTCTTAAGTGCTTTTAGCGACAGGCAGTTTGTCCGAACATGAAACCTGAACAAGTAGCATGACAAGTTGACAGATCAGCCATTCAATGTCGAACAATTTGTTGATCTGCTACAACCTTTTTTTTCCTTTCTTGTAAACATAAACATGCTTTTCTGTTGCGGATTTGTCACCAGGATGATAAACTGACAGGTTGTCAGAATTTGACAAAACATAGCTGTGGGTCTGCATGTAGCCTATACAGGACTGTATGCCCCTAATAATCAAGATATGCCCCTGTATGTAGAAGATTACTTCATTGAAGGGCACCTACGATGAAAACCATCTTTTGTAAGCTATTTGGACAGAACTGTGTGTAGGTATAGTGTGTACACAGTCATATTGGGGTGATATCAAGACACTAAGTCTCTTTTTTTAAATTTTCCTGACATTAAAATAGGATCTAAATCCCTCCCATTTTGAGGCGCACTGCAACGTGACATAACAGTGCAGTTTCCATGCCCACTGAATTGATTGACAGCCACAAAACATTGTAACAACATTGTGTGTCTCATTGTTGCAGAAAGGCTTGAATTAGCTCCACCACAAATACATCAAATAATCATTAGAAAAGTTCTTACTGTAGTATTTCTCACAAACATTACGAGAGATCTGCTTCCTTCATGTCTGTCACTGTGCTGTTTATCTGATGCAGACATTGAGGCACACCCTGACAGGCACGTGGAAACCAGCATTAAAGGCACAGGCAACAAAAACAGCTACATAGTTGTTTAGAGCAGAAAATCCAACATTCCGAAAGGTATAATAAATAATGTGATAGGTGTTTTGAGCAAAAAATTTACAGACACATTCTGGAGACACAAAAGGCTTATCTTACATCTTGAAAAGGGGTAAAATAGGTGCCCTTTAAAATAAGAACTGGTAACAATTTACTTGAAGGTGGTGTTCATAAAATTATCATGAAACTTTTATGATCATAACATGTCACATCATGATTACGAAGAAGATTTTATGCGTCTTGAGGCCATTGTAATTGTGTCATGAATGTTATAACATTTCATATTTTTCATGATCTTAACTACAGTGGTAAATATTGAATTGTCATTAAATGTCATTAAAAATCTTGAAGTATTAAAGAAGCTGTTATACAATTATTTGACAGAGTATTGACACAAAAACCTAATGACAAATTCAGTTTGTTTCACTGAAACATCAGAAAAATATTCATAGGTTTATGACAACATAGGCTCATTCTGAAAAAGTAGCCCTATATATATTTCTGGAGATCGCAAATTATGTAGCCAGAGCTACGTATGGCTGCATTTTGTCTTTAGAATCAACGATACGAGGCAATATGACTCCATTCCTTTTCGTGCTAACTAGCTGACCGCTTACCTCCATGTGGACTCCTTTCCACTGTCACTAGTTTGTGCAGTGGCTCGCCACAAACGTCTGTGGACTTGAGTCGCAGAGAAGAGCTGACCGTGACGATGGGGTTCGAGTCTGGTGAAGAATGATTCCAGAAAGCAGGTAAGACAAAAACAAAAGCCAAAAAATAAAACAAACAAATAACAGGGTGAGAATGTGGTAAAAACAGAAAATGTGGTTAAAATCAGCGGGCTTTTTTTTCTGGAATTCTTTTGAAAACAATGTCGGTTGGGTTTAGGGAAGTGGGTGAGCCAGTGAGTCTGTGCTTTTAAAGACACTATTGGTTGCATTTAGGGAAGGAGGAGGGTGGGTCAGTTGATCGGTCAGTCATTTAGTTAGTTGACAGCAGTGTCTAGTGGATTTGCGCGAAATGGGCAGGCACGAATACCACTCATGAGAGAAATTTGAGATCTGAAAAAGCATACACAGCGGCCTCTGGTTGATTTATGAAAACAAAAACTGAAAAAAGTAGCTCCTTGTATGTATTTGGTTCTCTCCAGAAATGAACATAGGGTTACGTTTTCAGAATGAGCCTGGGTTGGTCAATGATATTGACCTCATGACAATCATGTTTATGACAGATTTCTGACAATGTTATGCTGTGTTGGTAATGTCAAATTGTAATGACAAAATAGATTGTGATGTATCTGGTTGTGTCCAGTCTTCATAAAGACATCTTCAACCATGTAATTTTTGCATTAAAAAATGACTCAACAGAGCGAATGACACTTAATGAAAGTTGTCATAATGATTATGCAGGTATCATGACAGTCTTATGAACAACCTTCAAAAGGAAAGTGTCAACTGCTTGGGTGATGAAACTTCTAGTGAAGCTAACACTATGAGACTCCTAAGAACATATACAGTCTATAATGCTGACAAAAAAATAATAATAATTGAGAAAATGAGAATGTTACTACACCTGCGTTTGCCAAATGTTACAACAGCTTGTCATTATACAGCCAGAAGACATCCCAACTGTCCTTGTAATTCAAAGTGCTTATTAAACATGCCATTATGCTTTGATAAGAATGTAAAATGCAAAAAGATTTATGTGAGGATAATACATTTGAAAACATCATAAGATCTGTGAGGTCCCCCAAAACTGAAAAGTCTGTCATCTTTCACTCAAACTCATGTTGTTACAAACTCATAAGACACGTAAAATATTTAATAACTTTGAGAGATGTTTGTCCCTCCAGGGAAATTACATTCAACCCAATCTCTGATGCTTCAAAACAATTATAAAGAGGTCATAAAATAAGTTGTTTACTTCATGATCATGAGGAAAAGATTAAGGTATTTATTCACAGTAAAACACTTGAGCAAATTTTAGTATCAGCAAGAACTAATTAGTTTCTCATGTGTCAAACAGATTTGGTTCTACAATTCTTAATCTTATAGCATCACTTAAGGTTTTTAAAAGACCAATGACGTTTATCCCTTCATGTCAAGTTCTGACCACTTTAATTTACACAAATTTACTTTTTAATTCCTTTATTAAAGTTTTGGGTAAAGATTGTTTCAGTAAGGAGATACAAACGTCTCAGATTTGTAATGATGCATGTCTGTTTTCCAGCTCCAAAAGAGCAAAGAGCGTGAGGAGCAGCTTGAAGATGTCATTCAGGCTTATGAGAAGATCCACATGGAGAAGTCCAGCCTTCAGCGAGACCTGGACAAGATGGTAAGAGCTCTTGTAACACATCCGTGCTAAGTTTGGCTGCCGAGCGGATGGGCAGTTGCGATAATTAGCCTCTCCATGTGCTTCAGGCTTTAATCCAACCAGGTGTCCACTTGATTAATCTTGTACCGAGCATACGTCCTATAACTGGGCTCCATGAATGTAATTGGCCTCTCATATTACCCAGCCCAGGCTTAGCGTACGTGGATGATGCTGATATCTATAATTACATATGCACATTTGCATCCTCGGTTTTAAACACGGGTCTCAAATGGCTTCGAATGGATTTGGCCCGGACCAAAAGATTGAAGTTTTGAAAAATTCATGATGCAAACGTTTGAGCATCTGTGCCGTTCGCCTCTCTGAAACACTCAGCCAACTATCAGCTGTTACATCTACGTGCTCTCATCTTTTATTGCTGACAAAAACTCCTCATGGACGCAAAGTTTGGATGAATCTGCATGGTTAAAGTAATGGCCTCCCTGCCCTTGTCTATCTTTTGATCAGTCCCTCATTGCTCTCTGTACTTTCTCTTTTGGCGTTTCACTTTGAATCTTTTATAATCTTGTGCTTTTTCTTTCCCTCCTCAGACGTCTCTAGTGGAGAAACACGTCGAGCGGATCCACGGTTTAGAGGCGGCTTTGAGGCAGAGGGAAAGCTCTCTACACAAACTCAACACACAGCTACACAACAAAGACATGCAGTATCTGCAACTGCACAGCCCTGACTCGCATAGTAAGTTTTGTTTTTATGTGCGCTATGCGTGCAGGTGTTCATTTAGAAATCACACTGTGCCTAAAACCACTACCACTGACTCATTCACTCATTCATTATTGAGTGTCATAAAGATCCCTGTACAAGAAAAGAGTAAACAAATGTGTATTCAGATGCTTCTGTTGACACGGATGCTGTGCTGCTGTGGTAAAATACAAAGAGCAAATTCAAACAGGCGCTTTAAACCACAAGTGTAACAAACTATACACAACCATTATTGCGTCTATGAGACCAAACAATGGACTGACAAAATGGGCTTTAAATAGGATAATTAACAACTATGGACAGGTGATGTAACTAAGGAGTAACAATGGAGGCAATCTATCCACAGCAAAATGGGGACAAAGGTAGAATCAAATGTAGGAGAAGGGAACTGAAAAAGAAAAGAACTGAACAGAAACAAACATAGATGTGGCATCTACACTGTGTTTAATTTTATTTAAATGTTGAGTTATTTGTTATTCAACATCTTTTAATTCTAAAAGTTTAAATCTCATATGTAATAGATTAGATTAGATTTAACTTTATTTCCATTACACATGTACAAGTTTAAGGCAACAAAGTGCGGTTTAGGTAACCAGAAGTGCAATAGCAGTGCAATTGCAGGATATAGGTATAACTTAAAAAGTGCAGTTCTAGAAAAATTATGGGTAATATTTACAGATGGATGTACTATGAACATTATATACATATTGTATTAACTATGAACAGAGATTTACTATAAATGAATATATGTATAGGTTACTATTTTAAATCAGGGTATGCAGATAGATATGAAAAGAATTACAAATGTATATATGCAGTGGACATGTTCTATTCTAGATGCAAATATTAATTCAAGAGTTCCCACTTAGATATGCTTAGCGTTAATAGCAGATTTGACATGCTGTCCCAAGAGAGAACACTGAGCTCGGAGATACTTGAGCCCAAGGCTCCCACCCGGGAGGGAAAAAAAGATCCATTTATTGTAAGCTAGGATCATTCTGATTGGATTATTACTGATTACAGATGAGCAGCCAGTCGTGCTCAATCTTATCACGTGCTCCTCTCGAAATTATTCATGAAACTTCACATAGTCCAGTGACCATGGGGAGTATAAGTTATGAGGAGAGTGTGGAGGTGCGTGAGGGTCTATGGGGTACAAAACATTTTAACTTTTCTGTAAACTCTGCGTACCCGGTACTGGGTCCGTGACATCATTTATTTCCACATTCTTTCAATTTTAAAGGTGCGTACTGGCCCAATACCCTCATAAATGGTTACATTCTCTCATCAGTTGGAATAGAATAACTTTTGCAAAGATTATGATAGAGACATTTTTCTTTGGCATGTACAGGAAATACCAAAATTAAGTTACAGCAACCTAGACCACACAGAACCTTAAAAGGTACACTTTTAAATACATTCAGTCATTTTCTTGTCGGCTTAGTCGCTTTTTTTATCTGGGGTCGCCACAGCAGAATGAGCCGCCAACTTATCCAGCACGTTTTTACGCAGCGGATGCTCTTCCAGCTGCAACCCATCTTTGGGAAACATCCACACACACACACACACACACACACACACACACACACACACACTGACAATTTAGCCTACCCAGTTCACCTGTACCGCACGTCTTTGGACTGTGGGGGAAACCAGAGCACCCGGAGGAAACCCACGTGAACGCAGGGAGAACATGCCAACTCCACAAAGAAACGCCAACTGAGCCCAGGTTCGAACCAGTGACCCAGCAACCTTCTTGCTGTGAGGTGTCAGCACTACCTACTGTGCCACTGCATCGCCCACTTTTAAATTTGAGTTTACAAACAAAAAAAGTGTCTTTTTTGGAGGGGTTAAGTATAACACATACAACATATACAATTATTTTAATCACCTTTAACAGTGTTTTATGAAAATTCAAATGGTTTTCTTTAAAATGATACCAAGCCTTTGCATTTACATCTTGGCGTGTGGATTTGGGAAACTTTTGAATTTGGGTAGGAAAAATCCAGGCAAAAACCCCAAAATAGCACTTGATTAACTGGTTTTGTTAGCATACTGTTAGGTTCTCTTTTTTTCTCTCTTTTCTCTTTTTTCACATTTAAGTCTGATAAGGATAAAATTTAAAGGACAGTTCACTCAAAAATAAAAATAAACTCATTTGTTTTGTCTTTAAAACCTTCTTGAGTTTCTTTCTTCCGTTGAACACAAAAATAATATATTATTTTCAATCTTTTATTGGTCTTTTGTATGACAATACAAACGACATATTGAGAAGCAGGCAGTAATATGTTGTCCATTGTTAATCTCATCCCCTAACCTCTCATTCATTAACTCAATTAACAAAGACAAATGGTCACACTTTTTGATGGTTCGTTTTTTTATATTTTTTATTTAAGTTACATTGCATCTGCATGCCAACTAATTCTCAATAGATTATAAGTGGATATTTAGGTTGGGGTTAGGGTTAGTTTAAGGGTTAGTGTGTTGACGTACTTGCAAAGTTTCTTATAGTCAGTTAAATGTCTACTGAAGGAGCAGTATCAACAGATATTAGGCAGACAGTCTAATACTCAAATGGACCATCAAAATAAAGTGTTACCAGAAAAATAAAACACATAAATATCAAATTAAGTACATTAGATACATACTGTAAGTACATAACATCAGAGAATAACTGGATACAGATGGGGGAAATAATCATAATTAAAAATATAGAATAATAAACCTTCTAATAAAACCACAAATGTTACAGGTTGCCAGCACCAGGTGTAATAGGCAGGCCTTTGATATAATCAAGAAATGGATTCCAAATTTTAGAAAAGGATTCTTGTGAGCCGAGGAGTAAGCATCTTATAGCTTTTCAAAAATGACACAGTAAAAAATGTCCTGTATCCACTTGTAATGTGTAGGGGGAACTGTGTTTCCACTTTAGAAGTATGGCACGTCTGGCTAAAATATTGGTAAAACCAACAGCCTTGCTGTCACATACTGTCAAATCAGGTCCAAGAGATACTCCAAAAAGGGCTAGCAAAGTATCAAGGTCTTTATTGATTCGGAGGGCTTTAATTAATGTATTAAAAACCAACACAAAAAATTATATTTGAAAGAACGCTGATAATACTATAAAAGTCAATTGGTCACAGCACCAAACATTTTTTTAAATATGTTCTTTTTTGTTTATCAGAAGAAAGAAACCCAAACAGTTTTAAAACAAGGGCAAGTAAATGATAACAGGATTTTCATTTTTGGGAGAACTTTTTATTTACATCAATGACATCATTCAAACAACAAATCAAACATCAATATTACAGTGCATAATATTATAGCACATACACACATATAAAAGCTATTCATAAGCATGTTATATTTTTAAGATCGTTCATTATTTGTTATTTGATTTGCCTGCTTCCTTTGTGTTCCAATCCCAACATCATGGGGTCTTTGAAGTGTCCTTTTTCATTATATATGCTCTGCATTTTCTATCCAGTTTCCAATCTGGCCTAATTTTGTTTTTTTCAAAGAGCACCTCTCCTGTGAAGCACTTCAAACAGGGCGAGCATCGCTCCTCTTGTCCTTTTGTTCCTCTTTGTTTCCCCCCAATGGTAGTGTTGTTCTGTATCTCTCTCATTTTTATCTCATTTGTTTTTTCTTTCCTTCTTTTTCTTCTTCTCTTTCCTTTCACTGTCTCTTTTTATTCACCACAAACAGACTTTGTAACCAGGTGAAACATATTTTGCGACAAAAAAGGTCAATCCTTTCCCCTGTGACCCCAATCCAAGATCTAAAAGGATTCAGTCAAACTTAGAGCTCAACGGGAGTCAAAAAATCCCAGAGAACTTAAGCAAATTATGTATTTATGTAAATTAGGCAACAGAGATGTTCTGTAACCCCGTCAGAAGGTAGTACAAGAATTATGTCAATTTAGTTTGCACTCATGAATACAAATATTCCATGCAAATTTGAAGAAAAAGAGTATAAAAATCCATTTGGCTGTGGTTTTGGTATGATGTGTAGGCGTGCAGCAGGGGTGTGTGTTTTCTGGCTTATTGCTGAACTGTCACAATAGCTGCTGGCTCAAGGACGGCTGTTCAGTGAGCTGCTGAATCACAGTGCCCACGCCGGGGGTGAGGAGCAGGAAACACTTCAGTCTCCATTTGCCATCTTCAGTGCTCCACAGCCACATACTGTAGTAAGGGACATGCGTGGACTGACTTTAGGCTTCTAACTGTGCTGGTCCTGGGGCAGCAACATTAACACTCCTGCCCAGACAGTAAGCTGATGCTTGTTACTATTGGCTGATGGAGGAGACAATGCCCCATTGCGTAACAGACTCACAGTATATACCTTTGTTGGTCTTAAATCTGAGTAAAGTTCAGAGGTCAGTGAGAAATCTGTATTTTATACATACAGTCAGGGGAAAAAAATACGATATCAGATGTTATTTCGCTTTTCTAGATTTGGGTGCAGGACACTACTGTATAAATTGTTTATGTAAGTGAGGACAGCAAAATAATGTAAACTAACATTACACTAAAATGTACACAAAGTGTACTAAAGATTAAAAAAATTAACTGAAAAGCTGCTGGTTAATAGCAGCCTAGGAGACTACAGGGTGAGGCTACTGGTGGTCCAACAAAGTATTTAATAGTTGTGTAAATATTGTCAACAGTTGTTGCAATCAGTTTTAGATTGATTGGCATCCATTACGTATACGTATGTACAACTGTAAATTAACCAATAGCATATTTACTGACAAGGAAAATGCATAAAAAGGTAAAATTCATTAGGTAAATGCTTGTTTGTATTACATTTAACAACTCATAGTACAGTTTGACCTTAATGAAAAAAGTGTTCTTATTAACAATATTCAACTTAGTTCACTGTACTTTCCATGGGCAGTTCAGACAAGACAGTAATCTTTTAAAATAGCAGTCATTTAACTAAAATATTGTGATGTTTTTTTAACCGTACTTACCAGAGAGAAACAGAGGAAGAGCTATGTCCTGTTGTCCATTAAATGCTGTCTGAGCTGCGATCTCAATCCCATAATGCAATTCGAAAATGTATATAAATGGAAAAACACCCGTAATATGTATAGTATGGAAAAATTCTGTTAAAATATACAGTCTTTTACCTGTTATTGTACAGAATTTTTTTACAGTGTACTTTCATCTATATGATAAATTTGATTGGACATTTTAATATTAATTTTCTAATCAATAATAATTTGAACAGTGAACGCTTTTTACATTTCTGGATTTCTCAGTAGCGCAAGTCGTCATAGTTAAGTACAACAAATATTTTTTTTACAATCTTATTTGCTGAAATATTAAAAGAAAAACTCCATGATGGTGTTAGTAAGACTTTTAAAAATAGGAAAACAATTGGGTTTGAGAATGATAACAGCAGCCAGAAGAGAGACCAACATCGAATGTACTGTCCTGATGCTGACTACCAATTCCTTACACAAGCGGTAATTTATTGTTTGTATATTTGAAGCAAAAATGATATAATACATACATAAATATTCCCAGTGATGGGTTGCAGCAGAAAGGGCATCCGCTGCGTAAAACATATGCTGGATAAGTTGGTGGTTCATTACGCTGTGGCGACCCCTGATTAATAAAGGGACTATGCCGAAAAAAAAATGGATGAATGAATAAATACATATGTACACATTTTTCTAAATCAAAATATTAAAAACTTTCAAGGATGAAGATGCTGATCACTGTTAAAAGCTATCATAACAGTGTTGTGAAAAGCATCCATGGTGATCACATCACGCAGAAGTATAATTCAGATCTAACTGTGCAGGACACAGTTGCGATGTGGGTGACACATGGGTGGCAAAAGCAAGTGAGAATGACAGCAACAACAACAACAAAATTGGACATGAGTTACTTTTTAGAGAAAAGTGTAATCAAAATCACGTTCTGTTCAAGGGCTGTTCAAGTCATTGAAATTCAGTTTTGTTTCAGATTTTGGCCTCCATTAATTATGAAAAATCAAGATTAAAGATGATCTATTCCTTTCCTGCAGCCCATATTAGAATCACTGGTCCCCACCAATGTCCAAATCTAGCAAATCTACACCCTTGGCATCTGAACTCACAGTGTGTGCCGTCAAAAGTAACAGTTTGTTCTCAATCAAACTCTAATAATAATGCAGCTTTTCCAATTCTGGCACCAAACACACTACTGACTGAAAGCAAGCTGTCAATGCTATATACATTATACTGCACTCTAAACTGATTGGATGACAAATGCACTCAATTCCTCCAGGCTGGGGGTTTTCATAATGGCTCATCAGAATGTTCAAAATCATATTGACAGTTTCACAATATCTGCCCAGTTATATCTGCATTTGTTTTGTGTGCATTGATTTGCATATGTCGGCTGTTGATAAATAATCATTGATTCAATCTGTCTGGCTTATCTATAACTGTCCTCCTCTAGTGCTGGACTGCCCCATGACCCTGCAGAGCTCCCGCAGTCTGGACACCCTCTCTGACCTCAAACTGCAGCGTTTGGAGGCGGAGCTAGAGGGGGCGAGGCATGAGGCTCAGGGGGCGTGTCAGAGGGAGGAGGAGATAAAGGCTGAATGCGAGAGACTGAGGGAGGAGCTGAGGGAACTGCAGAGCAACCACAGACAGAGGGTCTGTAACACTCACATACAAACACTGACAATGATGTCTATAACATATACTAGACATATGACATATCTATACCAAAATAAAGATAACTATAAAACATTTTGTTGGATGTAAACAAAAACAATGGTCCCAACGTATTTCCTGTTTTACATTTTTAATTTCTATAGCTTCCGAGAATCCAAAGAGTCACATATTGATAAATAATGTTATGATAGCTGTTTTAACATGATTATGATTAAATTGCCTCATCCAGTTATGAAACAGTTTGATAGCAAGCAGGAAATATTTATTAGCCAATGATATGACCACATTGAAATGGTCTACATTAGCATCCACACCAATGCACCATAACTTTGTTTAGATTTGAGATGCCACAAGCTGTGTCGACTACCTTTATTAAGTCGATTATGTCAATATTTCTATCATTTATCAAAACTTTTTTGGAAAGTGACTCAAATTATATTGTTCCTCATCACTCTTAATAATTTAGAGTGTGTCTCAACCAGCAGCCCAGCTCTCGACATCATTTCCACCTCTGGTGTACTTGTAAGGATAGTGATGAACTTGGTTCACCACAAACTTGGACACACTGACTGGGACATGAGATTGTCCTCATTGTCCACCATAATATCTGGAACTAATAAATAACAGAAGAACTAATCATTTTCATATATAATATTTTACTTGATGTTTTCAGAGTACATTATTGCTAAATAATTTGATGGTTTCACACCAGCGATGTTTCAACGAATAAGCAATTATAAATATTTGCTAGATTTTTTTCTAACAGATAAGTTTGTTCATGCTAAAATTAAATAAATAACAGATTTATAGGTAAACATCTCTTGTTTGCCATTGTGGTTGATGATAGGGTTAATATGATTCATATTTCACACATATAGTGCATGCATTGGGGGACTTTTCAGGGTGGGAACATTTCAGTTCATTGGAAAAAATTTACAATTGAGAAAACACTTAAAATGGCAGGCAACCTGATCAGTGCACTGACTACTGAACAAGGATGATAACTGAGAAGCATCCTTAATTAACGTGGATTCTACCATTTTAAATTTAGATTTAGGTTTTGATAAACAAGTTATTCATGAATTTATCTTCACTTGTGTGAATGTGGCCTTTAGATGAAATAAGATAACATTAAAAGCCCTAATACATTTTAAAATGGCATATTTGATATTTGCCTTTGGAATAATGTCTGCAGAAATCTCGCAGTGATGTGTGACCTGGTTGCACTTCAGACTTTAAGCCATTTACAATACCATTTTTGGAAGAAATATATATTATAATCATGTACTAGCATGAAGCAGCACACTTTTATTTTTTGTAAACATTAAATTAAGATTTCTTAAGGACCATGTGACATTTAAGTCAGTAGTAATGATGTGGATAATACAGCTTTGCCAACAAAAAAACAACTAAAATGTAAACAGAACATTTAAATTCTAAATCACATTTCACAGAAATAGCTTTACCTGGATTTTGGATCAAATATATGCCGCATTAGAGACATTAAATCTTAACCTCTCACACTTGAAAAGAAAATAAGTTTTACAAACATATTACACTGAACATAAATTAATCCACATAAAAGTCTGAAAATCCTCTATGAAATTCCTCTCTTGCAGGACGTGAGCTCCACATGTGGACAGTGTGATGTGGAGTGGATAAAGAAAGTTGGAGATGAACAGTAAGTGTCTGCCGTCTTAAATCAAATATTACAGTTGCTGCTTTTTGTAAACCTGTTTTAAGTGTTGCTGCAACTGCACAGCCGGTTGTGTGGGCAAAATACATGTGCCAGTAGAGGGCAGTGTAAGTATTGGCAAGTCTCCAGATCACTTTCACGATCAAGCAGAAGTGGTCTGAAGAGAATACAGGTGAACAGAAAGTAACCTGGTTGAAGTGAAATGGGGAGTCTTGGAAAGGAAGGTCACAGTAATGCCTACGTCTGTTTGCACCTCAGTTTCACACTCTACTCCCCCTCTCTGTTTGAACTGCTGGTTCTTGTAAGAGTCGTGATTTAACAGAAACCGGCCAAATGCTTTACTTGCAGTTACTCAGAATCAGGTAGTTTTTGGATGTTTTTGTTGTCTTTTCTGAAGGACGGGTTTCTTTGGAGGGAAAGTTAGATTTGTTTTCATTTTCATCACCAACGGTTGTAAAAGAGAGGAAAATATCACTTAGACGATTATGGCACAGGCAAAACAGATTTGATATCATTTTGGGGAAATTATTGGGCAACGATTACATTTTTTTGGCATATAATCATTTAAAACAAGGTATTTTATACTTAAACTTTTATGCTTAAAGTGTTTTTTGTAAATTATTAAAGTTGTTATACCTTGTGTATATCTATGTAAATCTATAATATTTATTTTGCCTTTACAAATTACATGATGAAAATTAATGAAACCAGGTGTAGTAATTCAGGTTATGTATTCTGATATCTTTTGAAATGGTTTTAGCTATTCTTTGACCTGACGTGTTTATAACATAGATCTGAAAAGGATTATTGTTTTATTAATAAAGAATAAAGAGACATAAAATATACATCTTTGATAGTGACATAAATATGAAATAAAAGAAATATGAATATGAAAAAGCTAATTAATTAAATATAAAATATATAAAATAAAATAATTACAATATATCAAAATCAAAAATAAATAAACTAAAACACTTAAAATCTCAAATTATATTCATTTACTTGCATGTCAGTAGAATTAACCAACATTAGAGAGTTTTAAACATGCAAATATGTTGTAAATCTACTTCTGTATTTTTGATCAGAGAGATTCAATTGTCAAAGAGTCCATAAATTATATGACGAAATATGAATAGACTTCAAAAAGGCTTGATATAGTCACATTCTTTCATGTTTTAAACACTTTTAACAGTTACTATATATCATTTATATTTTAATATAATATTATTTATTATTCATTCATTCATTTTCTTGTCGGCTTAGTCCCTTTATTAATCAGGGTCGCCACAGCGGAATGAACCGCCAACTTATCCAGCAAGTTTTTACGCAGCGGATGCCCTTCCAGCCGCAACCCATCTCTGGGAAACATCCACACACACATTCATACACACTCATAATTTAGCCTACCCAATTCACCTGTACCACATGTCATTGGACTGTGGGGGAAACCGGAGCACCCGGAGGAAACCCACGCAAACGCAGGGAGAACATGCAAACTCAACACAGAAACGGCAACTGAGCACGGCAACTGAGCCGAGGCTCGAACCAGCGACCCAGCGACATTCTTGCTGTGAGGCGGCAGCCCTACTGCGCCACTGCTTCGCCTCATTATTTATTACATTATTATTATTGTTAATGTCAGTTAAATATTACTGGCTGTTAATGTTTAGTAATTGGTTGCATAATCATTCATGTTGAATAACTTAAGAGGGGGCTTTTGTTTCAAAATGTTCTGTTTCTAAATGATATCATTTAGCACAAAATGACAGTGAATCAATATAACAAATGTTTTCATTTTATGTGATTCAAACTATTATTTATTTAAATAATAATAATAATAATAATAATAATAATAATAATGATAATAATAATAATAATAAAAATAATAATAATAAATGGGGGGGGGTCTCCTCATCCACCACCATTCTACCAATTTACTAAATATTGCTTTCTGACTCTTCTGAATTTAAAACATCAGTAATGTAAAAATGAAAATAAACGTTTTTTTTTTTCTAGTATTTTGACCAATTTACATTGTTAAAAATGCTCATTTTTTTCAATTATCTTTCAGAATAAAAAAAAGATATATTGTTTTACTCAACACACAACTACAAATCTATAAATCATAATCCCAGAGGAATTTTCATGATCTCTTTTATTTTTTTCCATATACAAATAAAAAAGTAAAAAGAATGGCCTTAAAGTAGGGGTGCCCAAACTTTTTGTTGTATGAAGGGCCAAACACTAAATATCACAGAGAGCCGTAAGTCAAAGGTAAATATACCAAAACTAAAGTTGCCATGAGTAATTTCTTAATTTATCTCATATCAAAATAAATAGAAAATAATACTTCAAATCATATTAACTAATGCAGTTTAACTTTTTTAAATTAGAACTTATTGCAATAAAACATAAACAATCCCATTTATAACACAGTGGAGTGCAACGATACTCAGGTCAAGCAGAATTTGTCTTTGACTTGATTTGCTCTTCGAATTCTCTGCATTGTCAGGTGACAGAATATGCATTTGAACATACATTTTAAAACAAATCAAGAGTTTCATGAAATTTGAATCTCAAAACCAACCCAATCATTCTCCCTCTCTTCTCAGATGGGATGACAGGCCAAATCAAATGTTACCATGGGCCAACGTTGGGCCCTAGTTTGGGCATCACTGCCCTAAAGAGTTAAAGAGTTAATATCATTTAACATGTATTTGACTTTCATTGAGATGCTTGGTTTAAAGTACGTTATTAAGCAAAAAAAAAAAAAAAAAAGATTTGAGCACTTGATAAGTGCGTTTTGCAATTATTTTTAAAATGCTGCTTGCTGAGCTAAGCTGCTTATTTGTTCTGATTGCATAGTATTTATCGTCTGCAGCGTGGGCTGTGCTCATTAGCTTATTTGGCTGCTCTGTAGTGAAGTTTAGCTGAAAGAGAGAAGCTAAAACCCATATAGCTGGCATTTGTTAGCATAAGGACGGTGAATATTATAGATACTAGTTTCAGACCAAAGGTCAGACATCGCTTTAGCAGCCCACATACACATCCCTCCTACACTGGATCATCATCATCAAAATTCGCATAGAAATCACACATACACAGCCACCCACACTGACTTTTTTTGCATTTTGTTCTTTTTGTACTTAATAGCTCTGCAGCTGCTCAACAAAAGAACTTTTTCATACTTCAAGGATGACGACTTTACCCTTTTATATAATATATTAGATATCAATATACACA
This sequence comes from Danio rerio, assembly GCF_052040795.2. NCBI lineage: Eukaryota > Metazoa > Chordata > Actinopteri > Cypriniformes > Danionidae > Danio > Danio rerio. Next base: position 30,956,966 of record NC_141032.1, read on the forward strand.
GGAAGATTGAAAAATAGATTTCAAACAAACAACAGTTCATTTAGGCTGACACATCTTCAGTCATGGATGTATGATAATCATCAAGGTTTTATAAAATATTTTTGCTAACTGATGCAAAGAGAAACTTTGTCATCAGATGAGCTTTATCTGATTGAACTCCCAATTCGCAACAATCATCTTAAATATGCATACACTACGTTTTTGCTCACCAAGTCTGCTTTATTTCATCAAAAATATTGTACAAATTATAAAATTGTGAAATGTTATTGCATTATAAAATAACTGTTCAAAAGCATTTTAGAATTTAATTTAATAATTTATTCCAGTGATTTTAATGATGAATTTTCAGCTTCATTACTCCAGTCTTCAGAGTTGCATGATCGTTTCAGAAATCACCCTAACATTAATTATTATTGTTATTATTTCTTATTATTACTATTATTATCATCAGTAATATTCAAGGCTTGACATTAACTTTTTTTTTATCTCCAGCCACTTGGGTGAGTAGATTTCTAACAATACAAGCCACTCGCCATTTTCACTAGTCACAATTTTGTTATTGGAAAAATATATTTTATATGCATAAAATTGATTTTGGCATGCTAAAATGACTTTTATTTCGACTGTGTCGACAGGGCTCCACCCTGGGATTTACCAAATTTATCTCTGACCACACTAAAATAAATAATTATTTATTAGCCACAAATTTTAAATAATGTCAAAACACACACAATATAACTGTAGACAGTGCTCTTTTTATTCAATAAAAACCTTTAAAAAAAAAAATAGACATTTAAAAAATTTGTGTCATGTATCTAAAACTATGCACACTAGTCTGTCCTGGCTAAATGTCTCTCAGATCACCATTTACACATACTGTAAAAGGGGAGTTTATATCCTATTAAAGCAATGGTATTGTAAAAATGATAATGAACCATATTATTTTTTTTATTATTTAAATCACATTTAAGTCACCTTTATTAAACAAAAAATATTTTTTTTTAAAAACTTTTGGAGCTCTCGAAAGCAGCAGGACTGTGGGTGCACAAGCATCACTTTTGTCCAGTCTATTTCATAGAAAACTGATTGCAGCAGTTGTCTTTCCAGGCACCGTTGCTACGCGCAAGGAAACAAACGCGCACATCACATCACCTTTGTGCGTGAGTAATCATCCTCACATTCGGTATTCTAAGATCACATTTGCACGAATATCAACCGCCATAGTGGCTAGTGGAGTGTCTGTCTAACTCGCCACAGCTGAAATTTACCCACATTTGGCGGGTGTTAATGTCAAGCCCTGTTAATATTATTATTATTAATGGCAATAGTAATAAAAGCAAAAATGACTGGAGTAATTATTTAATTTGAAACTACAGACAACATTAAATACATTTTAAATTAATTAATGAATTAATTTATTAAATAAAATTAACAATTCAACATCTTTTTTAACATTTAATGAATGCTGCCTTGATGAACAGAATAATTTTCTTAAAAAAAAACACTAACTCCAAACTTTTGACCGTGTATATTAGTTAAACGAAGAGAAAACTAAATTAATTGCATTTGGGAACAGAGATGAGGTTCTCAAGGTGAATGTGTACCTTGGCTCTAAGGGTCAAACAACAAAAAAATAGGTCAAGAATCTTGGTGTGACGTCGGAGTCAGATCTGAGTTTCAGTAGTCATGTCAAAGCAGTTAGTAAATCAGCATACTATCATCTCAAAAACACTGCAAGAATTAGATGCTTTTTTTCCAGTGAGGATTTAGAGAAACTTGTTCATGCTTTTATCAGCAGCAGGGTGGATTACTGTAACAGCCTCCTCACTGGCCATTCCCAAAAAGACAGTGAGACAGTTTCAGCTCATCCAGAACGCTGCGGCCAGGATTCTGACCAGAACCAGAAAATCAGAGCACATCACACCTGTCCTCAGGCCTTTAAACTGGCTGCCAGTTACATTCAGAATAGATTTTAAAGTATTATTACTTGTCTATAAATCACTAAAAGGCCTTGGACCTCAATACATTACAGATATGCTCACTGAATACAAACCTAACAGATCACTCAGATCTTTAGGATCAAATAAACTAGAAAATCCAAGAGTTCAGTCAAAGCTGGGTGAATCGGCTTTTCAGCTACTATGTCCCTCGCTGCTGGAATCGGCTTCCAGAAATAATCAGATGTGCTCCAACATTAGGCACATTCAAATCAAGACTAAAAAACACATCTGTTTAGCTGTGCCTTTACTGAATGAGCACTGTGCTACATCCGACAGATCGCACTATTATGTCTCTTTTCTTTTTCATTCTTTTATAACCTGTTTTAACACATTAAGTTTTTATCTGTTTTTAATCATTTTTATAATTTGTTTTTTATCTTCTTTTTAATTGCCTTGCCTATATATATATATATATATATATATATATATATATATATATATATATTTTTTTTTTTTTTTTTTTTTCTAGAAACTACTGACTTTTTTTCCTATAATTTCAACGTAATTTTTGTAATTCAAGCTATTTTTGGATTTAAAATGACAAATATTAATTTCCTATAATCAAATAATCGAAACATGCTATATTAGGGGTATTAATTAGTTTAAATGTAGATTGCAAAAGCTTTAAAATTGTTTAAAAATGTTTTCAACTCTGAAGTGAGAATATCACAATGAAATGAAACAAAATAATTGAACAGCATGTGGTTAGCAACATTTACTATACACAATATACAGTATTTATCTGTGATTCCCAGCTTCATGCCAACATACAGTAAACTTGTTAAAAAAGTTCAATATGCCACTTTAGTGTAAAAGTCGTATCTTATATATCTATCACAATCTCAGAAACTCTTTCATAATAATTAAAATGTAAGTTAAACCACCTTTATTGTGTCATCTTAAAATGTATATACTGTTGTCATTTTTTGCTAACAATCCAGACAGACAGATAGCTGAAAATATAAACACAGACACAAAGAAACAGGACATAAGAAGTGACACTACTCGTTTCACTTCATTTATGTTAAAAGGAAAACTTTCACACATTCATAGAGCAACTTTGTACACAGTCCAAATGTTGATGCATTCAAAGGCCTCTTCATAAGATGCATACTAGATATGTGTCCGTGTGTGTTTGTGTGTGTGTGTGTGAGAGAGAGTGTGTGAGTATATGTGTGAAAGAGCAGTGAGGAGGTGAGAAAAAAAATGTGTCGCTCATCATCTAAATCTGTTGTAAATACCTCTTTGATAGATAGAGTCTATCAAAATGAGGGTGGCACTTGGATGGTTAAGTTGTTTATAAGGCGTCGGTAAAGTAACTGGTTAGCGATGAGGGTTAGCATGAGCATGCTAATATCTGCGGCAAATGAAGATGCGATGGTAAGAAAATCCAATACAGCTCATTGGCCAGACACAGAGGAAAGTTTAGCAGATTACTGGTGGTGAGAGAGTTAATTCTGATTGGCCTTTGGTTTCTTTTAACATGTGGTTTAAGAATATAAATTAAGCCTAAACATCTAGTGCTTTGATTATTTTGAGGCGAGTTTGTTCTTTGCTATCTAATATAAACAGATGCAAGGCACGATTATGCAACTGTGCTGCTGGTTGTCTCTTATTCAGTTAGCACAGACTTCTTTAGGCCATTTGGCAATTTGTGTTTGCATGTGTGTAGGGGGCGGGGGGCGACTGAGGAGGCAGAGAGTTTAATGCTACGCTAAATGAGAGAGAAAATTAACGAAATCTGACCTTGCACCATACCGCTCTGGTGGCGGCTGACTCATTTGACTCTTATTAAAATGCAGTGAACTTCATTATTAGTCTGAACCCTTTCTATGTTTTTTTTTACTCTCTTAATCAGCTTTTTTTAACAGTTGTTCATTATTTTCATTTTTGCATAATCAAAATATGCTGTATGTATGTTGGGGGCATTAATTAGTCCAAATGGCAATTGACTTTAAAAGCTTTTGAAATTGTTTTCAACTTTGAAGTGAAGAATAAATGAGCTTGTTTACATTTCATCACAATTAAATGAAACAAAAAAATTTAACAGCATGTGCTTAGCAACATTTACTATATGCTATATACTGTATTTGTCTGTGGTTGCCAGCTTCATGCTAACATATGCGTGTTAAAAGTGGTCAAATGTACCACTTAAGTGTAAAACTGAAAACTCTCGCCTGATATATCTATCACAATCTCAGAAACGATGAGTGTTTAAAAAAAAAGCATGAAGGTTTTTGCGAATTTGTTAGAGCTTAATCAGATAAAGTGCAGTTGATGAGAAATTTCTGTTGCTTTGAGTCAAGTAATCTAACTTGTTTTACCATAAAGGTTAGATGATTATCCTAAATGTTTAGTTCTTCTTTATCAGACTAAAAACTGTTGTTTATTTTGAGTAAGCTAGATGATATCAGTTCAGTATCTGATCAAATTTGTGTTAAAAAGAAATGATTGTCAGTGTACTGTAAGAAAAGTGACATGTTTGTGAGATACAGCTGGCTGGTCATTACCACAGAAACAACCAATCTAGGGTGTATTGACCAAACAACAACATAACTCATGGCTGAACTATCATAGTACGATGCATAATTTGCGAAAAGAGCGAGTGACGAGTATTTCCCAAAACCGTAGTTTCTCTGACGCAGACCTATCGTTTGAACCACGTTAGTTATAACATAAGATGACACTCTAAACAGGGGGGAGTAAGAACTTATATATATATATATATATATATATATATATATATATATATATATATATATATATATATATAAACAGCACATAAAGGGCCAATGTTTCCTTTCAGATAGTATTGAGAACATTCCACATTCTATTCTAAAAACACGTGTAAAAAACAAATGCGTATTCTAATCTCATTAAAAAAAAACATCATGTTAAGTTTTTAAATTTATAGTAGGCTATTTATTAAGAAATAAAAAGTATTCTACTTATTATTAATAATAATAATAATAATAATAATAATGTATAAACATATATACATGTTTTAAGTATTGTTTTTTCGACTGCAGAATTGTTTTAGCATATTTGCCCAATACAGTACATTTCTTAATAAATAGCCTAGGCTACTATAAATTGAAACCATTAATGTAACCTATATAAAGTGCTCAGCATAACTGAGTACACCCCATTTTGAAAATGAATATTTTTACCCATTTCTCAGTGAATATAGGCAATGTATTTGGGTGTGTTTAAACAACAGATTTATTAAACATATTTTTATTTAAATAATATTTTAGTCACCAAACATTTTTAAAAATTGAAAGAAAACAATTAAATTAAAGCTAAATATTGCAAAAAAAATAAATAAATACAATCTACAAAATTTCAGCTACAATTTTCAATTTTTTTGCTTCACTAGTTTTTTTCTCTCTTCTTAAATTTGTATTTAATATTTTTCTATAACAAATAAATTTGGCTGTACTAGATTTTAGACCTTTAATGCAAGTTATTTTGTTAAATAAGCTTCACATTTAACTTCAATACTGACTGATCTAATGTATGTGAACAAATATAATATTGTTTAGCTTCCCATTCAAAAATATTAATTTAAAAGATTTGTGAGGGGTGTACAAGCTGAGCACTGTATTTTCGTTTTCATGAGCTTTGGTGATGTAACATAGATTGCACTTTCCATAATTCACCTATAGCTTTGGTCATGAGCCATGGCTGTGTGCAAAATGGCAAATGATTTCAAAGTGTTCTACGATGGGAGCGCAATTGTCAGAAGAACGCTCAAACTGAACTGTAAAAATTCTTTTAAAAGCAAACTAAGTAAGAGAAATAGCTTTAATGTTTTTTTGTTTTTTTTAAGTTTAAAAGTTCATTCATTAATTTTCTTGTCTGCTTAGTCCCTTTATTAATCTAGGGTCACCACAGCGGAATGAACCGCCAACTTATCCAGCAAATTTTTTCACAGCGGATGCCCTTCCAGCCGCAACCCATTTCTGGGAAACATCCACACATACACACACTGCGGACAATTTAGCCTACCCAATTCGCCTGTACCGCATGTCTTTGTACTGTGGGGGAAACCGGAGTACCCAGAGGAAACCCATGCGAAGGCAGGGAGAACATGCAAACTCCACACAGAAACACCAACTGAGCCGAGGATCGAACCAGTGACCCAGCGACATTCTTGCTATGAGGCGAACGTGCTACCCACTGCGCTACTGTGTCAACCTAGTTTAAAAGTTTGAATGTTTTTAAATGATAGGGCTTAGGGGGATAACTAACAGAACACAGTCAAGAACGTTCGAGGTTACTAAAGTAACCCTTCGTTCCCCGAGGAGGGGAACGGAAGCACTATAAGTGGATTTGATAGTAAAATCCACGCATTGGGAGGTTCGGTTCAGAAGCTACTCGTCTGAAAGAGTATTGAACGGGCCAATTAAGAATGAATTGGCAGCGCAAGCCTGCGCAGGTGAGCGGCATAAGCAATCAACTGAGTATATAAGCTCACCTGGCGCCAGCAGACGCTATCCTTTTTAAGCTGAAGAGACTTTTAACAGCTAAGGGACAGTCATTATGGCGACGGAGTATAGTGCTTCCGTTCCCCTCCTCGGGGAACGAAGGGTTACTTTAGTAACCTCGAACGTTCCCCTTCGGGGGGAACTCCAGCACTATAAGTGGATTTGATAGTAAAATCCACGCATTGGGAGCCCATTGAAAGCGCCATAATGACTGCACCTTACCAACACCCACCATGAGAGAGCGGTCAGGCAAGCGTGACGCACCCAGATCACGAGAGGCGTGGTCCTCCAACGTGCCCTTGGCCCTAACTTATCCTACTTCAAAAGAAGTTTTACGGAATAGGTATCTTTTTTGGGAGTCGCTAGCGTCTAGATAATTCTAGGAACACGACAGTACGTTGGGAAGCGTGCCATCCCAGTAGGGAGGACGCTGCGGAGACCATCCGCACCCAATAGGGGGAACAATGGAATTACATATGGACTAACCCTGAAAGGGGGAGTGCGCATAAGAAGGTGGTTAGCAGATAGGGAAAGCACGGGTCCGCCCAGGGGGGGGACTTAACCGTGGCGGAAAAGCATATGGGGATCACCAGCGGGGATCGGTCATAGCAGGCACCTATACCCAAAACGCGGGCTGACCAGCGGGCAGACCTACTACGTAATGGGCCAGCAAGTGACTCCTCCGCTGAGTCAGTGCTGGGGGCCTCGGAGGAATCTGCAGGGCTCACCGAATGGGGAACTTTACTGACAGACAGGAGGGTGCACATCTCTCCGTGTTAGGGAAAAAAAGGCACCGCAAGCGTGTACAACACCTACCGAGTTGTTTCCTCAATCACCAAAGGTACCTAACACCCTTGAGGAAACCGGCTCCACTCGCAGATTATAAAATCTTGCAAATGTGTTGGGTGTCGCCCAGCCCGCAGCTCTACAAATGTCTGCTAAAGAGGCGCCACGCGCACACGCCCAAGAGGATGCAACGCTCCGAGTGGAGTGCGCATGCACTCCTGGGGGGCGCGGCTGGCCTCTGCTCAAATAAGCACAAGAAATGGCCTCCACAATCCAGTGGGATAAACGTTGTTTAGACACGGCACTTCCCTGCTGCCGTCCGCCATAACAGACAAAGAGCTGCTCAGAAGATCTAAAGTTTTGAGTACGGTCCACATAAATGCGCAGAGCGCGAACTGGACAAAGTAATGACAGGGCTGGGTCTGCCTCCTCCGGGGGCAGCGCTTGCAGGGTTACTACCTGATCTCTAAAAGGAGTGGTAGGAACTTTGGGCACATAACCCGGGCGGGGTCTCAGAATAACGTGAGAAAATCCCGGCCCGAATTCCAGGCACGAGTCACTGACCGAAAATGCCTCCAGGTCCCCGACCCTCTTAATGGAGGCCAACGTGACCAGCAGAGCTGTCTTCAGGGACAGAAATCTTAAAGATACTGTATCGAGTGGCTCGAAGGGATCAAATCGCAGGCTCGTAAGAACGAGGGCGAGATCCCAAGAGGGCGTGAGAGGGGGGCGAGTTGGATTAATTCGCCTAGCGCCTCTGAGGAACCGGATGATGAGGTTATGCTTTCCCACGGTGCCGCCAGCCACCGCGTCATGGTGAGCGGAGATGGCAGCAACGTAAACCTTGAGAGTGGAGGGCGACAGCCTGCTGTCCAGCTTCTCTTGAAGGAAAGAGAGCACAACACTGATCTGGCAAGATCGGGGGTCTTCTCTGCGAGAGACACACCACTCAGTGAATAGACTCCACTTCAGGGCGTAGGCGCGCCTCGTGGAGGGGGCTCTAGCCTGAGTGATGGTATCAACCACCGCGGGCGGCAGGTTACCTAAGTCTTCCTCGCGTCTATGGACCACACGTGGAGGTTCCAGAGATCGGGACGAGGGTGCCAGACGGTGCCTTGTCCCTGAGAAAGTAGGTCCTCTCTCAAAGGGATCTGCCAAGGGAGGGCCGTCGCGAGGAGGGAGAGCTCTGATATCCAGGTTCGGTTGGGCCAGAGGGGCGCAACTAACAAAACCTGCTCCTCGTCCTCCCTGACCTTGCACATTAACTGCGCGATCAGGCTCACTGGGGGAAACGCATACTTGTGTATGCCCCGAGGCCAGCTGTGGGCCAGTGCATCCGTGCCGAGAGAGCCCTCGGTCAGGGAATAAAACAACTGGCAATGAGCGTTCTCGGGGGAAGCAAACAGATCGATCTGGGCCTCCCCGAATCGCGCCCATATCAGCTGGACAGACTCGGGGTGGAGTCTCCATTCTCCAGAGTGAATCTGCTGCCGTGAGAGCACATCGGCTGCACGGTTGAGCATACCTGGGATGTGAATGGCGCGCAGCGACTTCAGCCGCGGGTGACTCCAGAGGAGCAGACGGCGGGCGAGCTGAGACATGCGGCGAGAGCGCATACCCCCCATGCGGTTGATATACGCCGCCGCCGCCGTACTGTCCGTCCTGACCAGCACGTGTTGCTGCCCCAGCACCGGAGAAAAACGGCGGAGAGCAAGGAACACTGCCAACAGCTCTAGGCGATTGATGTGCCAATGCAGCTGGGCACCTACCCACAGGCCCGCAGCTGCATGCCCGCGACACACGGCTCCCCAGCCTGTGCTGGAAGCATCTGTCGAAACAACAACATGACTGGACGCCTGTCCCAGAGGCACACCGGCCTGCAGGAACGAGGGGTCGTTCCAGGGGCTGAGGGTGCGGCGACACAGCGCAGTAACAGAGACTCGGTGTGTGCCCGCATGCCATGCGCGTCTCGGAACTCGATCTTGAAGCCAGTGCTGAAGTGGTCTCATATGGAGCAACCCGAGCGGCGTGACGGCCGCAGCGGAAGCCATATGCCCCAGGAGCCTCTGAAAATATTTCAGTGGGACCACTAACTTGCTGTCGAGCTCCCTCAGACAGTTCAGCAGCAGGCGAGCGCGCTCTCCGGAGAGGCGCGCTACCATGGTGACCGAGTCCAGCTCCATCCCGAGAAAAGAGATCCTCTGCACCGGGGCGAGTTTGCTCTTTTCCCAGTTGACCTGCAACCCCAATAGGCGGAGATGCCGGAGCACCTCGTCTCTGTGCGCAGTCAATTGCTCCCGAGAGTGGGCTAAAATCAGCCAGTCGTCGAGTTTATTGAGTACGCGGATGCCCGCAAGCCGCAGAGGCGCTAGGGCACCCTCCGCGAGTTTGGTGAAGACCCGCGGAGACAGAGAGAGCCCGAAGGGGAGGACCTTGTACTGCCATGCTCGACCTTCGAACGCAAACCGCAGAAACTGACGGTGGCGTGGAAGAATGGAGACATGAAAATACGCGTCCTTCAGGTCTATGGCTGCAAACCAATCCTGAGGACGAACGCATCGGAGGATGCGCCTCTGCGTAAGCATTCTGAACGGCAGCTTGTGAAGGCAGCGATTCAAAACGCGCAGATCTAGGATTGGCCGTGACCCACCGCTCTTTTTGGGTACGATGAAGTACGGGCTGTAAAACCCGCTCTCCATCTCGGCTGGAGGCACCGGCTCGATTGCACCCTTCGCCAGGAGGGCAGCAATCTCCTCTCGCAAGACAGGGGCGGACAGGGGATTGACCCTGGTGAAATACACGCCCGTAAACCTGGGAGGCCGTTTGGAGAACTGTAGTTCATAGCCGAGTCTGATCGTGCGTATGAGCCACCGCGAGGGGCTGGCCCGCGCTAACCAAGCAGGCAGAGCCCTCGCTAATGACGTCATCGCAACAATCGTTGACGTACCCGCGGAGGGGCAGCGAGGAGCGGGTGTGCTGATCCGGGGAGCGCGAGGGTCCCACAGAAGAGCTGGAGGAGAGCGTTTCGCTCTGGCTCCGCACCCTGACTCCTGAGAGGGGGCTTGGGGGCTGGGAGAAGGGAGACCGTCCCCCCAGCGCCCGAGAGCCGCTGGCGGAGCATGCAAGCCCTGCGAGCTGAGAGGCAGCGCGTCCCAGACTGGCGGGGCTTGAGCTGTCACATCCGGGGAAGGGAGAAAATGCTCTTTGATCGAAACTTTGGTGGCACTGAAAAGTACCGTTGGATTTTGGGCCCCGCCCTCCAGCGGGGAAAGAGCAAGTCTCCTCTTCTCCGGATGGCCTGTCTCAGGGACGCTTCGCGGTCCGTTTACCGGACTTGGCCCTGGGCAGGAGGGGCTACCGGCTTTCGGCGTGCTCGACGCGCTCGCTTCGCCGGAGGCGGAGGCGGGGGCGGGGCATCGGCCGTTGGCGGGCGCCCTCGGCGAGGAACAGCGGAGGTGGATGGCTCGGCCGGGGATGGAGCGGGCTTACGGCCCCGCCGAAAGATGACTCTGCCCATCGCATCCGACTGCTCGCTCACCGCCTTGAACTCCTGGGTGAATTCACCGACGGTGTCGCCGAACAGGCCAGCCTGGGATATGGGCGCGTCAAGAAAGCGAACTTTGTCGACATCGCGCATATCTGCCAGGTTTAGCCAGAGGTGGCGTTCCTGGACCACAAGTGTGGACATCGTCCTCCCCAGTGCGCAGGCGGCGGACTTAGTGGTCCGGAGAGCATAGTCGGTCGCCGTACGCAGCTCGTGTAACAAGCCTGGGTTAGACCCACCCTCGTGCAGCTCAGCCAGCGCCTGCGCTTGGTAGCGCTGGTAGGTGGCCATCGCATGCAAGGCGGAAGCTGCCTGGCCCGCAGCCTTGTAAGCTCTAGCTCCGAGGGAGGCAGAAAACTTACAGGCTTTGGACGGGAGACGGGGCGGACCACGCAAAGCGGGGGCGCCACGCGGACAAAGATTGACCGCAATGGCGCGCTCCACCTGCGGGATCGCCTCATACCCCCTGGCAGCTCCACCATCCAGGGTGGTGAGGGCGGAGGCGGACGCAGCGCGGGCAGAGAAAGGTGCCCTCCAGGACTGCGTAAGCCTACTGTGCACTTCCGGGAAGAAGGGGACGAGAGGCTTCGAAGGCTTCGCCTTCTGATCCTCTACGTAACACCCATCTAGTCGGTCCGGCCGCGGGGCTGGGGGATAAACCATCTCCAACCCGACGGCCGAAGCAGCCCGAGAAAGCACGGCCAACATGTCCGCTTCAGGATCCGTTTTGACGGCGCTCGCTTGCCCAGAGGGGGCGAGCGGGTCCGGATCATCGTCGGACAATGAAAGCCCGCCCTCCGATGCCGCGGAGGACATCTGATCTCCGGTGTCAGCGAGCGTGAGAGCTACCATCTGATTAGACGGATCACTCTCAGTACCCGAAGCTTGGATGGAGCGCTTGGAGGAGCGAGAGGTCCGCGAGCCCGTGGGCGGCGGATTGTCTTTCGCTGAAGCCCTCAGATCTGCCCGAGCGCCCGCTGCAGAACAGGAGGCAACTGGGGTGGCTCGCTCTCTTACGAAAGCTAACCGCGATCTCAACTGCGCAACGGTCATGGCATCGCAGTGACGACATGAACCGCCCCCGAGCACCACATTAACATGCTGGACCCCCAAACATGTAATGCAGTGATCGTGTCCATCATCCGGAGCCAGGAAACCCCCGCAACCAGAAACGCACAGTCGGAGCGCCATCCTGAAAAGGACGTGCTGCACGACTGTGTTGCTCTTTTAGGATTTGCAACAATACGCACCGCTCTTGGAGGACCGGACCCAAAGGGACGCCAGGCAAGGGAGATACCCAGCTCGACCGTCTGCCGCTGCGTGGACTCGCTCTGGACCGGGATGAAAATCGTTCTCTCGAATGGCTGTAGATCAGCAGGAGGAACCCTCATAAGCTCGATCAGAAAAGGCTCTGAAGCGAAAAGGATAGCGTCTGCTGGCGCCAGGTGAGCTTATATACTCAGTTGATTGCTTATGCCGCTCACCTGCGCAGGCTTGCGCTGCCAATTCATTCTTAATTGGCCCGTTCAATACTCTTTCAGACGAGTAGCTTCTGAACCGAACCTCCCAATGCGTGGATTTTACTATCAAATCCACTTATAGTGCTGGAGTTCCCCCCGAAGGGGAACTATGATTACAGCTCTAGAGGTAGTTGCAACCATACGCAAATGCGATGCAGTTTGCGAATGTTTGTTGGATCAATGGATTATTGAAACATCAAATCAACAAACTGTTTGTAAAAGGCATAGGCCAGTATAGGATTCTGATGGTATGATAACCTTGAAAAGAAATATCACAGTTTCACGGTATTGTGATTACTGCTTGAAAATATGTTCTTTTTAAATGTCTGGGTAAAAAAAAATAACTATTTTCTCTTACAACACAATACATTATATTTTGGGAAACTTTTAAAACATTTAAACAGTAAACATGTTAGGCTAAATAATTAAAATGAATCATTAACTTCTGCTGTCTTTATTAGTTTGAAAAACACAGATTTCTTTACTATTTAAAAAGGCATCTTTAGATATCCATTTGCTGGAGATATCCATTTGCTGAAAAAACTTTCATATACTGTAGGAATGGTATAGCATAAAATAAAATAAAAAATTGACTTTTCCAAACTGCGGTACACCTTAAAAATGGTTATCGTTCCATGCCTAGTTTGTAACGACGGAACTTGCAACCTTGGTTGACTCTTATAATTGACTAACGATGTGGTTACGATGTGGGCACCTGTGGTTTATTATTGATAATGACAGACTGATTTCTTATTTTCTTGGCCAAATTTGCCCACTAGCCTCCATCCATCATGGCCTCCTAACCCTCCCTATATTTAATAATTGACTTCATCACTCAGTCTCTTCTCCACCAATAAGCTGGTGTGTGGTTTGCGGTCTGGTGAAAAATGGCTGCAGTCGCGTCATCCAGGTGGATGCTGCACACTGGTGGGTGATGAGGAGATTCCCCACTATGTGTAAAGCACTTTGAGTGCCCAGAAAAATCGCTATATAAATGTAAGGAATTAAATATGGGCCTTCTTGCAGTACAGTACCATATGCAGTTGAAAACAAAATTATACACCCTACTCGGAAATTTTAATCATTTTTCACATTATATTTTCTTGTTACTTTAATCAGACTGAAATAAAAATAAAGGTATGCATCTAAAAATGTTTAAAATAATGCTAACATCTATATTATTATGCCCCTTAATATATCTTAACCTTAGATGTTAACTTAGTTAACCTAATTTACCTAGTTACGCATTTACATTACACTATAAGTTAAATACTATTATCTTGCACAAAAACGTAAAAATATATATTTTTTAAACTGTGACAAACAAAAAATGTAGTTAATTAAGAAAAAGAAATTAGGTATTAAAATTATTATATTTTAAAATGTTAAACCAAATAGTAACCATGCTTGGATATATTTGAACAAGAATTCAAATTTCACAGGAGTGCTAATTATTTTGCCTTCAACTTTGAATGAATTATTGATTCATTGTAATGAAGAGTTGGAGTTCTTTTCTGTGTCAAGTATGAGACAGCAAAGCAATAGAGACTAACACAGCTCTGTAAGGAAACAGTTGCCAGTTTTTGTGATGAGCGAGGCTTTTTACAAATGTGGTTGCCATGGATAGTGACTGCAGAGTCAGATGATTTGAAACTACAGTTTTCTACTCTGTGCCAGTCATGCTTTATGTCCTCACTGGTTGAGTTGAACATCATTACCAACTGTTATGAACAGTTGTCAACCACTTTTTCTACGCTGAGACTATCGCCTTATTATTGATTTTATGTCACACAGCTAAATGCTGAAGAAAAAGTGCAGATATTTTTATTGTTTTAATGTCACACTTTCAATGTGTTAACACTCTCAATGTTACAGTTGCAAATCTATCTTCACATGTCTGTAGGTGGTAATAGCATGATGTTAATTGCACCTGGCAATAAGTGCTTAGTTTTGTGATTAAATATACTATTTCAATGCATTTAGCACCTGATTACTTAATTACAGGTAGTTGGAAGAGTATAATAGTTTAAATGGATTATGAACTTATAATGTTCTCAAGATTTTTACACTAAGAGAATGATTTTTTAAAAGTAGCTTGTTTTCGGTCCTAATTTGCTTGCCTTGATCAGAATACATCATTTGAATAGGTGTGGCAGATTGTAGATTCAAAAGTGAATGCCCACTGGTATGATTGGCTAACAGTGTTCATTTTTAAAAATTAAAAAAGTAGTGGGACCACCTTTGCAATCTTCTGAATGTATGTTTGACAGCCTACAGTACATCATTCACTTGCTGCTGCTGCGATTTAGGTTATAAACAGATATACAGTAGGTATGACAAATGATCTGTAATAACAAAGCAATAGTACCAACATGCTGTAATAAAAACAGTTAAAGGGATAGTTCACCCAAAAATAAAAAATTCTGTCATAGTTTGTTCACCCTTTCTTGTTGCAAACCGGTTTCAATTCTTCATCATTTGTTTTTTTCCTATATGGAAGTCAACGGTTACAGGTTTTTATTTTTCTTCAAAATATCTTCTCTTGCATTCAACTGAATAAAGAAACAAATAAAGAATTGAATTAAAGTAAATAGTGAGTACATTAGATTTGGGAGAACTATCCCTTTCACCTTGTGTGGTGTGGTATTACTGTCAGATCTAATAAAGCTGGCATACTTTCAATCTTTCAGAAAATCTAATCTGTACATTTCACAAATCTGTGATGAAAAATTAAATAAGCAAAAGACTGAATTCTTACTGACATGGTCTATATAGCCTAAATTATATAGACTAAATGCCTAGTTTAAATATAAATTAAATATACTCCACCACAGTCCAAAGACATGCAGTACAGGTGAGCAGAATAAACTAAATTTGGCGTAGTGTATGTGTGTGAATGAGTGTGTATGTGTGTTTCCCAGTACTGCGTTGGGGCTGGAAGGGCATCCGCTGTTTAAAACATGCTAGAATAGTTGGTGGTTCGGTCCGCTACCGCGATCTCCGAAACAGAGACTAAGCTGAAGGCAAATTAATGACATTCTTTCCCGATGTCATAGGATCAGAATGAAGGCAGTGCAAAAAGTAGGTTTTACCTAATTCCTATCTTGGCTTATCTTTACAACTTGGTTTCTATATAGACTTGTGTTTGCATCTCTCATTATTTATTATATTTTCGAACCAGCAGGCAGAGCTAAACAGACTAATGTAGAAGCAGACATTAATCTTCGGTGAAGGCGGAGCTTAGCAACCGTATTATTCAGTGGGACATTCTACATGTCATTTTGGCAGATTAACATTAAAATAAGATTTGAATGGTTTTAGACTAACATGATAATTGCATGGTGTTTTTATATATCAAAATGACATTTTAATATGTCAAAAGATCACCAGAATTTTAATTTCTCAGATGCCTTTAACAAATTACATTTTACTCTCTCTGCCTTTCTCAGTCTGTCTCTTTCTCCTGCTCTTTCTACAGAGTAAATCTTGCTTTGGCTTATACTGAACTAACAGAGGAGTTGGGCAAGTTGCAGGCTCTGACCTCAAAACAGACTGAGATACTGCGGAAAGCCTCACAGGAGCCGGCAAGCCCAGGTATGATATGACCATCTCTCATGTATTTCTGGCATACACTTACAAGAGTGGCCAATAGTCTCCAGAAGAAAAAAATTGTAAAATGTTTTTAATAAATGATCTTTTACTTAATCCATCCAAATATTTGGAAGCTGGGAAAAGAAAAACCCTAAAATTAGTTAAGTGTCTAGTACAGAACAATATAAACAATTATTAATATTTCATTGGGTCTCCCTAACAATTATCCTCCACATTCCTCAGTAATTATGTTTACTTGTGGTATCATGAATAAAGGAGCAAATAAAAATTGCTGAGCACAATAAACAAAAACAAAAAAACTCTTCAAGAACTACTATGTAGTACTGTATACTGTAAAAATTGACATCAACATGCAGTAAGATTGGTGATTAAATAAAGAGCAAAGAAATACATTTTCCAAAGCCACAATCCCATCTCTGTGCAAAATTATTTTAATATTGATAGGATGTTCATTTTTATTCATTCATATGAATTTGTGAGAAAAAAAAGGACTGCCCCTAAAAGTAACATTTACTGCATTAAGTGAGCCAATCATATCAAAAAACACTTGGTTTAAGTCTAACTTAACCAGTTAGAAGGCAAAGTTTTAAATTAATGAATTTCCCCTTTTATAAAACCACAGTAGCCTAAAAATCTGGAGAAATGAAATACTGGCGTTAGCTTTCATCAGGCAAAACCAAAGATTAAAACAAGACCAAATGGGAAATTAGAAGCGTGGTTTTTAAAGATGTTTTAGGCATTTCTGCTCAGCAAAAGTAAAACATTTTTAAGATAACCCTATTTAAAGTCTTTATTGAAAAGTACTCATTTAGGATGCAAATGTGTTTTTTTAGTGACTTTGCCAATGCCAGCCTGTATAAAATTTGGACTTTATGTTATGTGAATACTTTTCTAGACTTGTACGCCTACATTAGTCAAATAGAAAACATTTATATGAATCAAATATAAATCAAATAGTGGAAAATTAGATAATAATATTAATTAGCAAATGAATATTGATAATAATAATAAAACTTTTGAAAGATGATAAAATAAACGGGGCCCTTGAGTTTGCCTGGGGCCCAATATGATCTTAAGCTGCCCCTGACTACTGTATAACATCATGAACAACTATAAACTCTCATAAAGCACCAGAAGGTGTATAATGTACATTTTAAAAGATTTCAAATAGTAAAAAAGCATACCAGTATATTGCAATATTGCTTAATTGGCCATAGTCGTGTGATCCTTAATGAAGACCTTTGGGATGGATTTGAACATCGACTGCCAATCAGGCCCAAATACACAGCATCAGCTCCTGACCTACGGATGCTAATACTGTATGCCTTCTACTGTAATGAGGACCTAATTAAAGTAATAATTAGATTTTCATACTATAATGAGCAGCTTTTGTAATAGAACCAATTTGTCAAACTCATCAACATTTAGCAGAGTTGTTTGTAAACGGGCCCTTTAGAAAGCACTGCATGCTTGTTTGCTGTCTTGTTAAATTCCATAAGGAATATTTTTGCTGACAAGTTCTGATCTTCTTTAAAGTTGAGCGCCTCTTCTTTACAGTTTGAGAACATAAACAACTCCCTCTTATCTTTTTAGCACCTCTACTAAACCACAGAACACATTTGAAGTTAAAACCAGACCAAAAAAGCAGAAGCGGAGATGGAGGGGGGGGAAAAACCGTACTGATTCATAGATAAACTAATTTCTCTAAATAGCTGATTGCAATCTCATGATTGCAGGAAGCTCTGTGTGTGTGTACACACACACACACATATATATATATATATATATATATATATATATATATATATATATATATATATATATAAACAAATATCTATATATGAACGCTAGACTTAGTAAGAGATCCATCTTCAGTACAGGATCTTGTGCCCGTTGCTAGTCAGAAAACTGCGTTAAAGTAGCCCAACACAGGTTCTCAGGGTGAATGCACAGAAAAACAAAATGAAAATAACTTAAGAGGAAATGTAAGGGGAAGAGGAAGTCATCACAGACATCTATCTGTCCATTAGGGACCGCTTTCTTTGCACAGCCTTTCAAGAAATACTTCCGGTAATAAAGGGAACCACCTTTCTTTTAAGAAATTCAAATTTTGGTTTAATTTATTTATTTTTATTTTTTTTTTTTTGATGAATTTAAAAATATATATATACAGTTGAAATCAGAGATATTAGCCCTCCTGAATTATTAGCTGACATATTTTATCTTTGCCATGATGACAGAAAATAGTATTTTACTAGATATTTTTCAAGACACTTTTATACAGTTTAAAGTAGCATTTAAAGAGTTAACTAGGTTATTTAGGTTAACTAGGCAGGTTAGAGTAATTAGGCAAGTCATTGTATAATGATGGTTTGGTTTGTTCTGTAGACCAGTGGTTCTCAAAGTGGTGGTCGGGACCCCTCGGGGGTCGCTTGATTCAAAAATCAACATTTGTTCAACTGTAAGAATTACCATAATTTATCCATAACCGACTGGAGAAAAAAAATAGTAGTTAATAGTAACATTGTTAACATGTTAATAATAAACATTAAAAAGCCATCAGCCTCTCAAATGTTTTGTTTTTGCGACACCAGGGGTGATTATGTTATATTAAAGACACAGCAATAGCGTCAGACATTGGTTTTATGGCACCAGGTTAAACTTTCTGATACCTTTAAGGCAGCCACATACATTAAAAATAAATATGACCACAAATTAACATGGTGAATGGTCCTTGAGTGGCGTTCCCCAAAAATAAACAATGAATAGACTTGGGCCTTTTAGCATGTGTGCACGGTTTATATATTCATTACTACCTGAGAGGATATTGGGGGTCGCGAGTCACTGGCATTATTATGTTGGGGATCACAGGCTTAAATGTTTGAGAACTCCTAGACCAGGGGTTTTCAAACTGGGGGCCGCTAGGGGCGGTGAGATTGGCGCTAGGGGGGTCGCAAAGAAATTTTAGATGAAGGGTAATCAATGGGCCCACATGGATGAATTTTGTGTCCCGCATCATTCTGAAAGTTAATATATTTTTTATTATAATTTGAGCTCAAAAGTACTGCAAAAATTAAGCTTTATGTCACTTTCGTAACAAAGAAAAAGAAGCGAAGCGGCCCGCCTCTGTGCACGGAGACTTTTATTGAATAAGTTATTCTGGCCAGGTGCTTCCATTGATTTTTGGCGCTTGTCTGCTGCACCAGACAGCGTTTACCTTTCACTTACGCTTACCTATTTTACGCTAAACAACTAAATGAATGCTCTGGTCTATTTAACTGACTATATTTCAGTTAAAATACATGATCATTAAGAACATTATCGGTGGCTGAAAGCACTTCCCTGTTTATGGCTTGCGTTCCTAAGTAACCGAGCAGCTGGGTGCTGCGGAGTGCGCGCCTCTCTGCGCAGGCTTCACTCATAGGGAACAAAAAGCATTATAAAGACACGGCACAACATTGCACCTGTTCCTTAGTGCGACAGGATTTACACTTTGCATTGTACAGACGGTCCTCTTTGCAGCATGACAAACAAACATATTAAAATTGTAAAGCAAAAAGTGCTGCAATAACAATGAATGGAGCTGTCATCACATCAGCAAGTTCTCAGAGTTTCACTCCTGTTACACTAATGACAGCTGGATGAGCTCTGCAGTGGACCTCTTACTCACATTGGTTCATTTTTTTTCCCCCAATATGTTTATTGATTTTTTTCCTTTTCACCCCATCAACTAGGCATACAGACAACAATGCAGCCTACACAGCACATATCTACACCCTTCTTATATATATGTATATACACCCATACATACTAAAAAAAATAAATAAATTTTTTTTTTGGTTCAGTTATGAACCAACTCACATTGGTTCATAACTGGATGATTAAAAAAACTAAATTGTATACACCCTGAGTAAAACCACTATAGCCTATAAAATTATAATGTATCTGTTTGTGTTATGTCATAGGGCTAATTAATTATTAAATATTCAAATGTATTAGTGCTCTGTATTTAATGGAGCTCAACATATCTGATCAAATTTTAATACTCTCAATATAAATGCATTTTTTTCAAGATATTCCCCTTTTTTCCATATTTATTTGTGTAACTAATTTAAATGTAATGTTCAGTATTATTATTAACAGAACAAACTGGTATGGACATTTTAAAGTCAGCAAAGCTTCTAAAATTATGCAAAGTAAAACTTGTGGCTCTTTGAACTTGAATACCCAATTCTAGATTGCATTTAGGAAATTTTTTTTTATCAGTGTATGTCAGGATTGTCGACCTAAGTAAAAATGATGTGCACAAAAAAAAAAGGAATAAAAAAAAACAAAACACACTGAACCACTACAGCCTCCATTGTAGTATTGCTAGTTACAACAGTACAGTTAACTGTTAACAGGCTGATGAATGACAAAACTCTTTAAAACTTTAAAGCTTTAAATCTTTAGATACATTTAGACTCTCAGCTGTAAGGGTAAATACAGAAGAGTCTAGCTGTGCATAGGCAGGGAAAAAAAGCATAAAAACGGCATTAAAAACTGTGTAAAGTGACGATTTATACACAAAATATGTCTTGATGGAATTCAGTGAGAGCAGACCACAATGAACAATGCGCATGAAGATTTGATCTATAGATTGAAGCACTGAAACCATGTCAACTCAACTAACATCTTACAAAAATTAATCCAGATAATGAATAATATAAATTTATTGCATAATATATAATAATATAAATGTATTGAATTATACAATTTAAAAAAAATTAAGTACAGTTGTTAATTTGAGGGGAGTTTTTTTGGCGTCATTTTTATTTTTTTGGGGTCCCTAAAAGGATTCGCCCTACACAAAGGGGCCCTCAGCTGAAAATGTTTGAAAACCCCTGTCCTAGACTATCAAAAATATGTATAGCTTAAATTAGCTAATAATTTTGACCTTAACATTTTTTTTAATATAAAAACTGCTTTTATTCTAGCCGTAATAAAACATATAAAACTTTCTCCAGAAGAAACAATATTATCAGACATACTGTAAAAAAATGTAATTGCTCTGTTAAACATTGTTTGGGAAATATTTAAAAAAGAAAATAAAAATTGAAGGGGGCTAATAAATCTGACTTTAACTGTATGTTCATCACGAAATCTTGAAATGCAAGTAGTGATGGACATTCACCAACCATTTTATTAGCTACACTTGTTCAACATAGTTCAAGACAATATATTGTAGTTCAAACCGAGTTTTAATATGGGGATGGAAGGTTATTAGGTGACTGAACACAGCATGGTTATTGTGACCCCACACACACACACACACACAAACATCTTAGATTCAACAAGATTGGTAAAAAAAAAAAAAAAAAAAAACATTTTCCAGCAAACGTCAGTTCTTTGCATGACCTCCACAGTGACCTGATCTCAATCCAATTGATTCAGATTATAGATGTGCAACTGACAAAACTGAAGCAACTGCATGATGCTGTCATCACAACAATATACAGTATCTGAGGCCCCTTTCTGAATCTCACTCATTCATTAATTTTCTTGTCGGCTTAGTCCCTTTATTAATCCCAGGTCGCCACAGTGGAATGAACCGCCAACTCATCCAGCACATTTTTATGCAGCGGATGCCCTTCCAGCCGCAACCCATCTCAGGGAAACTTCCACACCCACATTCACACACACACTCATACTCTACGGACAATTTAGCTTACCCAATTCACCTGTACTGATTGTCCATAGTGTATGTGTGTGAATGAGTGTGTATGTGTGTATGTGTGTTTTCCAGTACTGGGTTGCAGCTGGAAAGACATCCGCTGTGTAAAACAATAAGTTAGCGGTTCATTCCATTGTGGCGACCCCTGATGAATAAAGGGACAAAGCCAAAAGAGAATGAATGATTGAATGAAGGAAGATAAACCAATACTGGCAAGGTAAACCAACTAGTTGCCGGTGAGTGTGTATTGATTGTATAATTTGTGAGAAAAGGTTTAGGACAAGGTTCTAGTTGTATTCGTTATTTATGCTTTTTTTTCACTTTTTTCCATGTCATGTTTTTCTCTTGATTTGCTGTTGTAGTTCAGCGCCACTCTCCTGTCCCTCACCAGAGGCATTCGCCCGTTCCACAGCGCCATTCTCCAATCCAACAGCGCCATTCCCCCATCCAGCAGCGTCACTCCCCTGTGCCCCAGCGGCGCTCCCCTGTGCTGCAGCGTCTCTCTCCGGACATGCACCGTCGCTCGCCCCTACCTGAACTCAGTGACGGCCCTGCATCCTATTCCTGCAGGCCTACTTCCCATCACCTGAGGGCCAGTTTCCAGGGAAGACGCAGTTACTCTGAAGTAGCTGATCCATCAGCTTATCAACGTCCTCCACGGTTCACTCTGGACCCGGTGTCCACCCTGCCGAAACCTCGACCATACGTTGACAGCTACCACAAGCAGCAGCAGCAACAGCAGCAGCAACAACAACAGCAACACGGAGGAAGCCAGCACATGTTAGTTCAGAGACAGAGCTCTCAGTCTGGGGTTGGAGGCGATGGGGGATTGGTTGAAACTCCACGGCTGTCCAGGGAGTTATCTTTCCACCACTCAGAGGTGTCCCACTTGCATTTCGATCCTCAACCCAGTCCAGCGCCTCTGCATTCATCCCCACAGCCTCCGCAGTCTTCAGAGGATGAGGAGGAGTGGTCCTGCCCTCATCCAATCAGTCCTCCGCGAACACTAGGGGTGTCGAGTCCCTCATCGAGCTCCAGAGGTCCAGCCTCTTGTTCAGCATTCCCTATTCCTTCCCGTCCCAACACCCTAAGCTGCCACCCACCAGGATACCTGCATGCAGAGCACGCCCAGTCTTGGCCATCTATCAATGTGAGTATCCAGTATCCACAGTAATGCCTGTGTGAACTATGTGTATGGATTAGCATAGGTGCAAGGTGAATGATAAAGTAAAATAAGTCGTCTAATTTGTCTATCTAAGCAAGATGGAGCACTACCGACAAGCAGTACCAACTAGTGCACTTATTCTGCCTGATTCGTCCATCTGAACAGATGAAGCAGATCGTAAAACAAGACCCAGGCTTTTAGACTGCATCTGAAATCACATAGTCTAAATTAGTACTTATTTTCCTTAAGTAATTACTTCATGTCGTTCTATACCAGGGGTCACCAACCTTTTTGAAACTGAAACTACTTCTTGGGTACCAATTATTGTGAAGGGCTACCAGTTTGATACACACTTCTTAAATAACAATGTTTTCTCAATTTACTTTTAATTATATGTTGTTATTATTAATGATTAATGATATTCATCTATGTGAAGAGACACTGATCATGTTAATGATTTCTCACAATAGTTCTCAACAATGATTTAACAAGGTAAGAAACAGAAATATCAATATGCAGCACTTTATTCGTCTAAAATAGTTTTACTTTTTTATATATACACCTTAATGTCATTAACAAATTTTACACCAATGCAGGTGTGATTTAAAAAGAATAGCTTCAAAAAGTACTAGATTTAAGGCAAGGCAAGGCAAGGCAAGTTTATTTATATAGCACATTTCATACACAATGGCAATTCAAAGTGCTTTACATAAACAAGAATAAAAGAAACAAGTAAAATAAAAATAAAAACAAAAAATAAAAATGCGTAAAAACAAAACAAAACATAAAAACAGGTAAAATGTGATACAAAAGAATGAAGAAGAAGAGAAAAACATGATAGTGCAATCTGTCGGACGCAGCACAGTGCTCATTCAGTAAAGGCACAGCTAAACAGATGTGTTTTCAGTCTTGATTTGAATGTGCCTAATGTTGGAGCACATCTGATCATTTCTGGAAGCTGATTCCAGCAGCGAGGGGCATAGTAGCTGAAGGCAGATTCACCCTGCTTTGACTAAACTCTTGGAACTTCTAGTTTATATGATCCTAATGATCTGAGTGATCTGTTAGGTTTGTATTGAGTGAGCATATCTGTGATGTATTTAGGTCCTAGGCCATTTAGTGATTTATAGACCAGTAATAATACTTTAAAATCTATTCTGAATGTAACTGGCAGCCAGTGTAAAGACCTAAGGACAGGTGTGATGTGCTCTGATTTTCTGGTTCTGGTTAGAATTCTGGCTGCAGCGTTCTGGATGAGCTGCAACTGTCTGACTGTCTTTTTAGGAAGACCAGTGAGGAGTCCATTACAGTAATCCACCCTGCTGCTGATAAAAGCATGAACAAGTTTCTCTAAGTCTTCACTAGAAACAAAGCATCTGATTCTTGCTATGTTTTTGAGATGATAGTATGCTGATTTACTGACTGCTTTGACATGACTGTTAAAACTCAGATCTGACTCAAGAGTCACACCAAGATTCTTGACCTTATTTTTTGTCGTTTGACCTTTAGTGCCAAGGTACACATTTACCTTGAGAACCTCATCTCTGTTCCCAAATGCAATGACTTCAGTTTTCTCTTTGTTTAACTGAAGAAAGTTTTGGCACATCCAATTGCTCATTTCATCAATGCATTGGCAGAGGGTGTCAATGGGGCTGTAGTCATTAGGCACTAAGGCTAGGTAGATCTGAGTGTCATCAGCATAGCTGTGGTAGGAGATTTGGTTCTTTCTCATTATTTGGCTTAGAGGGAGCATGTAAAGGTTGAACAGGAGAGGTGCCAGAATCGAGCCTTGTGGGACTCCACATGTCATGGGTGTCCACCTCGACCTATGGTCACCTATACTGACATAGTAACCTCTCCCTTCAAGGTAAGATCTAAACCATTTGAGGACCGTGCCAGACAGCCCAACACAGTTTTCCAGCCTATCCAGAAGTATGCTGTGATCGACAGTGTCAAATGCAGCACTGAGATCCAACAATACCAGCACTGTTATTTTACCTGAATCTGTATTTAGGCGTATATCATTGATTATCTTTATAAGAGCGCTCTCTGTACTGTGATGTGCTCTGAACCCCGATTGAAAATTGTCTAAACACCCCCTGAAGTTTAAGAACTTCTTAACCTGGTTAAAAACAACTTTTTCAATGATTTTGCCAATGAAAGGGAGATTTGAGATTGGCCTGTAATTGCTCAATAGGGTGTTATCCAGGTTGCTCTTCTTCAAGAGGGGTTTAACAACTGCAGTTTTAAGTGAGGTTGGAAAAATTCCTGATAGAAGTGAAGCATTTACCACTTTTAGAAGATCCATTTCTAAACAGGTAAACACCGTTTTGAAGAATGATGTGGGGAGCGTGTCAAGACTGCAGGTTGATGTTTTCATAACTTGCACAATTTCTTCAAAGATTTTGCCGTTAATTGCCATGAAATCAGACATAATGTCTGATTTCTTAAGTTGTGGTTGAGCTTGTTTGATATCGACACAACTTGACTGATTGGATGAGCTGATTGCCTTTCTGATATTATTGATCTTATCGGTGAAGAAATGAGCAAACTCATTACATTTGCTTTCAGAGAGGAGCTCACTTGGAATCCGACTGGGGGGGTTTGTGAGTCTCTCTATCGTTGCAAAGAGTGTACGAGCATTATTTAAGTTGCTGTTTATAAGGCTTGAAAAGAAAGTCTGTCTAGCAGTGTTTAGTTCCATATTAAAGGCATGAAGACTGTCTTTATAGATATTATAATGGACTACTAGTTTCGTCTTTCTCCACATACGCTCAGTTTTTCTGCACTGTCTTTTCATCATTTGTACTTTAGGTGACCTTGTCCAAGATCCCTTTTGCCTGCCAGTCATCTTCTTGACTTTAACAGGAGCGATGTCATTTATGACAGTCTCAATTTTAGAATTGAACAAATCAAGGAGAGAATCAACAGAATCTGCAGATATACTTGGTGCTAGCGATATGGCCTTCATAAACTGCTCACTGGTGTTCTCATTTATGCATCTCTTTCTGACAGAGACAGATCTGTCTTTAATAGCTGGAGTGATCAATATATCAAAAAAGATACAGAAATGATCAGATAGTGCCACATCCTTAACAACAGTCGATGAAATGTGTAAACCCTTAGTTATAAGTAGATCAAGAGTGTGTCCACGATTGTGTGTGGGTCCTTGAACATGCTGAGTCAGATCAAAAGTGTTAAAAACAGTCATCAGTTCTTTTACAGCATTGATTTCTGGATTATCAATGTGAATATTAAAATCCCCAGCAATACTAAAATAATCAAATTCAGAGGTTACAATTGATAACAGCTCTGTAAAGTCATCAATAAAAGCTGCAGAATATTTTGGAGGTCTGTAGATAATGATCAGTAAGATGCGTGGAGCACCTTTTAGTGCTATACTCAGATATTCAAAAGACAAATAGTCACCAAATGACACTTGTTTACATTCATAGACATCTTTAAACAGGGCAGTTATGCCTCCACCTCTCCTATTAGCTCTGCAAACACTCAAAAAGTCAAAGTTTAAAGGAGCTGCTTCATTCAGAACTGCTGCATTACAACTGTCATCTAGCCAAGTTTCATTTAAAAGCATAAAATCAAGGCAATTTGTGTTGATAAAATCATTGACTAAAAGAGACTTATTGTTGAGCGATCTGATGTTTAAAAGCGCTAACTTAACAGTTTTAGCTGTTTTTTCTATAGTAGTCTCAGATCTACATTTAATAGACACCAGATTTGAATGATTTGCTTTACGGCCTGATGAAGTCTTTGGTTTTCTGTCACTTAACACAACACATATCTGCTTAGAGAAAGCTACAGACACACTGGGTTCCTGCTTGTTCTGAAAACATTTGATAAAGACACTGTTATCTAAGCAGGTCCCTGACACACATCACAGAGAGCTCTTGTGTTCACCAGCTGAAGATGGGGCGTTGTTGTTTGGGCCCTGGCGGTGTGATCGGAGGGCTCTTCCAGGTGGGCTCATAGGTGGTTGTGGAGCAGGCCACTTTTTGGTTGGTAACTGGGGGCTTGCGGCAATGGAGTGTGAAAGTTTAGTTCCAGCATACACCAGTTCCTCCATCTTTTTTGAGCTTACTGGTATGTGGTGAAATGGTAAGCTAGTTTTAGAACAGGCCTGTGGGCAACTCATGTAATCCTTGTTTGCTACCTGGTGCCCGTGGGCACCATGTTGGTGACCCCTGTTCTATACAATTCAGTTCAATTAATCTTTGTCTATAGCGCTTTAACATGTAGATTGTGTCAAAGCAGCTTAACATATAAGTTATAGTAAATTGAAACTCTGTCAGTTCAGTTTTCAGAGTTGACGTCCCACCCCATACAACACACACACACACACACACACACACACACACACACAGACACAGACACAGACACACACACAGACACACACACACACACAGACACACAATCCCTGCTCTTCACTTTCATCCACTTTAATCACAACCCCCCACACTCGGTTTTTACTTACACCTGCAACTCCCACACCCCCACCACCCCTGCTCTTCTCTTTCGTCTAAGACACCTTTAAAATAATTTCTTAGAGGCCAGTAATTAATATTACATTTATTATGAATTTTTATGTGAATGATTGTTATGTGAACTACTGCTGCATCATCAGTCACTTCACAAACACTCTCTTGTGGCCTCATGGAACAGCATCCCAGTATGGGACAGGTCATCTGGGTACTTTTTTCTGACATTGTGAATTTAGACATGGGCCCAATCCCAATTCTACCCCTTAGTCCTTCACATGAAGGGGTTGGGGTAAGGGGAAGGGATAGCTCTTGAAACTAAGAGTTTTTTTTTCAGGTTCACACTCAAAACCAAGTGGTAAGAAAAATTCCTAGAATACACCATCTACAACAGCAGCAAGGCTGCACACAGCAGTAAAGAAATGCACAAATTAGTTTTTTTGTCATTATTACAAGTTTTTACAACAAACAAGCATGTTTTAATACATTCATAACCGCGTTCATGTTTTACTGTCATACTTAAAAAAATAATTTAAAAAAAGCTAAAATAAAAACTGCTAAATTTCGCGATCTATAATACCTAATAATAACTCCTGTATAGTAGTGCCACAAGATACCTTTCCATCTGACACTCAAATTCCCTGTCAGAAAAGTCTAGTGGTTGTGAATGTACTTATCACGGTATCTGCTATATTGTTAATATTGTTTTCGTGTGTTTACATAGATGAATATGGCCACGGCTTATTGCAAACTTATTGCCACATTATAATAACATGATATATGCCTTCAGTGATTTCCTTAAGATAAATACTAAAATAATAATGCAACTGGAAGAACTACAGCAGTCATGATCATCGATCTCATAAAAAGCAAGAGATCTCGAGATATGATGAAGTGTGCAGGTGTTGTAGTGCTGTCTCATTTCTTAGGGGTAAGATTTGTAGCCCTAGGAGTACAAAAACAGAATTGGGATTGAGCCATAGTTTGTCACAAACTGTTTTTTACTTAATTTATCTTATGAATGCAAGTGATTTTGGATGCAGCCTTACATTCCTACAGCTCAATCCTAGTTTGCTATTGGCAAATAGATAACACGAATAGAAAACCCCATCCCAAAGCACACATGATTGGTTGAGCCACCGTTGCCAGGCTGCAGAGATATTTTGAAAGTGCTACAGGGACACAGATTGCACCCGAAATGGCATCATTTTAGGAGTAGGTACATATTCTGAAAAAGTCATTTACTTTCTAACTATTTTAAAAAGTAGCAGGAAGTAGCAGGGACTTTTTGACTGCACTAGTTACTAATATATAGTATGAAAGTATGTGATTTCAGATGAAGGCTACATCCCTCCTAATGGACAATTCCAGTCTGCTATTGGCCATATTGGCTCCTCCAACCTTAAATCATTTTATGAGCTGCTGTTGCTGTGTCTGGCTGCCATAAAAAACAGATATATTTGCTACAGTTACAAATGTTTACAGATATCAGAGATAATTCAGACCAGCGCAACCCTAATTTTCACGTTTTGCACCACATTGTTTAAATAGCAAATCCATTTGTGCCACTTTGTGGACTCATGGGCTTGCTGGTCTAAAATAGAGGTATGTTAAGGCGCTTTATTGACACGTTATTATTTTGAAAAACTGAAATAGACTGCCAATTAAAAAACAAGTCTAAATTTCAGCGCTGAGCATATTAGTTATGTGCCTATGTGGGTTCAGATGCTTACACTGCTTAATACACACAGTATGTACAGTCAGCAATACACAAATATCTTTACATATGAAAAAAATTAAAGAATTAAAATGTTATAAAATTATTTTCTACATAAATATAAAAACAACTGCCTCCATGCCTTCTTCATGCCTTTTTCAGTTTATTAATGACAATTTGCATTCGTATAATGTTGTTGTTATTATTATTATTTTTTTTATTAGCAGTATTATTTATTATATACATATTTATATTTGTTTTAATAAAAATAAGTTTAGATTTGTCCACCTGTCGGTTTTGAAGATGTATGCATCACTATATGAGGCATAGGAACAGGATGTGTGTTTGGATATAACCACATATATTTTTTTAACCACACTTCATTATTATTGTTAATTTATTTGTTTGCTAGAAATTAGAAGTGAATTTAGAAATCGTTTTGAAACAAATCTTTGCACAAACTAAATTAAATATGTGGGCTAACGGATGTCTTCAGTGGAGTGAGTTAAACACCATTCCTTATCCACAAAAGTAAAGGAGTAAAGAGTAAAAGTAAAATAGAGAAAGTAAAGAGGCTGAATGGAGGAGGCTCATTCTTTATCCTCGCGCTGCAGATCTGTTTAAATGTTTTCTTGCAAGTAAAGCGTTCAGTTTTTCTACTTACGAAGTCCACCGTTTAAATAGCAAATGTGCAATGGTGTGACGCTTCTGACTCTTAAATGGAATTGGAGATGAGACTCTGATTGGTTTAATGTTCAAAACACACCCATAACTTATTAAGAGAATAAACACAACCCTGTTAGACCATGTGCCAGGGCGCAGAGTGTATTTTTTCCATCCTTAAAATAGCAAAGTGGATTTGGAAACGCCCCTAATGCTTTTGCCTCATGCGCTTTAGTCTTTACTGATTGAACTATACATTTCTATATGTACATATAACTGTTTTATTAGTGAATTTTAAGCATTACATCTGTCAAACTTGTCGCTGTGTCCTTTGCAGCTGTGGATGGAGACGGAGGAGGAGGGTGATGTCAGGAGCTGCCCATTGTGCCAGCTAATCTTTCCTGTTGGTTACCCTGATGATGCCTTGATCAAGCACATTGACTCGCACCTGGAGAACAGCAAGATCTGACACCCACAGCCACGTTATGACCTTCTGTTGTTCCACAGTTACATTCATTCGCCGCTCCTGGTATTTTTAGCTGGGTGCCTTCAGACAGAATGTAGGCGATGCACCTGTGGCCAGTCTTTCAATTTGATAAGTGAAACGAAGATCAATGACAACCTACGCAACTCATATCTCTATGTATTTTGCTTTTTCTTTTTTTTTTTTTAACAAATGTCTTGCAAGATTGTACCATCTTAAACACCAATTATCAGCAATTACACACACTAAATAGACACTCCAAATGAGCGTATTGCAATATAAAGGCTCATTTTCTACGCTTCTGGCGACAATTCCCATGATTATTTGCTTTTCGACATATATCGTGATACATTTTATGAAAACTGAGATGTTATGAGGATGCTGTATGGGATGATTTTGAGGAAATTTTACACACACAGCCAATGGTTGCATCATCTGAATTTCAGCACTTTATATAAGCACTTAATATCCAGTTTACCTTTACCAATACTACTAACACTGAGGCAAAAAAGTAAAACCTAACAGATATTATTTATTTTTTAATATTCCAGGGTGTCACCCTTAAAAAATATATCTTAGTTTGGCAGGACTTCCCTTTAAAAAAACTGGATTATTTGTAAGTATCTGTAAATTCACGCTCACATCTATTTTGTTGGTCTTCCGGGGTGTTTGGATGTACAAAAAGGGGAGTTTCTTTTTTTATTTATTATAATTCTAATGTATATAATGATTGCAGCTCTGTGTTTCAGCCAAACACTGACAAAACACCAGTTACTGTTGTTTCTAAAGACAGTAATACTGTGATTCCAGGAGTACACTAGGACGATGGATGGTTTAATGAAATTTTAATGTAATTACCTAAGAAAAATTGTAAAACATCACAGGGCGCAATCAGTTTTTTTAACATACTGTAAATGTATACATGCATTTAAGGTCAATTATATGTATTATTAACCTGTAAATTCAGCTATATAATATAGATATGCATTTTGCAAGCAAACAAACTGCTGAATATTAAAAGAAAACTATTGGATCTGCTAATAAGTTGTTTTTTTCCATTCGCTGTAACCCAAACAATAAAGTCACCTTGCTGAGTATTTAATTTGCTAGCTATCTTATTATTCCATATTCTTCGATGTGTACCCTATGCTATAAAGTCTTCTTTGTAGTTACTTTCCCTAATTCAAAACGGGGCGCTGGATATGCTACTAACCCAAATGCAGAGGAACTAATTTGGGAAAGTAGCACAAAGAAGTCAGTCATCGCTGGTGCACATGTGTGAAATTACAAAGCCAAATATAGCAAACAGCAATGAGAAGCTGTAAGTGTCTGTCTTATAAATGAGTGGAGGATTCGTCCAACTGGTCATTTAATATAATGTGAAAACTGCTAATATTCTGGAAGAAACCATAACTGATGTTGTAAATATGAATTGTCTATTAAATCACCATTGAATATACCATACTAAAGGCTTAAAAAAAAGTATGGTACGGATATAACTGCAACTGAAATACCATCTATACAACCAAAGACACAGACTGCTTGTTTTCTTTTTACACATGTTCACTTTAAAGCATATTTTGTTGAAATATGGACCATTTTTAAAGGAAAACCCCTGTGAAATTAGTGTGCGCAGACATGGAGCTTGCAACTGGAGTGTAAAGACGATCAATTACTGCAAAAATCACACAAAAGTTTCCATATACAGTATTAACTTGTCTTGCACCCTTGTTCAGAATAAAAGCAAAGTAAATCTTCAGCCACTATTCACAAAGATTCGCTCAGGAGTTATTTAAAGAGCTACTGCCGTTTCCTTGCTCCTCAAGACAGTGTTTTTCTCATGGCAAATTAGAAACTGAGTGCTTCTCTGGATGCTCAAAGTACATGGTCGCTCTGTTGCCCTGCAGTTTGGTGTGTGACTTTTTGTGATATTTTTAAATAACTCAGGGGATAAAGCTTTGTGAATATGGCTCCTGGACCATACACGACTGGCCTCCACAGAAACAACGGGACAAATCGCCAAATATTAAAGAGCTAAGAGGACACTAATGGGGTAGAGATATTTTGTTATAGGAACAATGTACTTTAAAGAAAGCAGAAAAAAGATGATAAAAAGACACTAAAGTGAATGCATATTGTGTCAAAAACTCTTCTGTAAATATTATGAAATAAACTGGAACATGCACTGACTTGGTGTGGTTTTTGTTTCATTTTTATAATTAACTCACTGTATTTCAGAATGTTTTTGAATATTTTTATCATGAATTTTGCAGAAAACAAAGAACAGACAGACTTACCCATATTGTAACAATAATCTGTGCAAAATGTCAAATAAAGCATGAAACAAGTAAAATTGGTGACATGCAAGACCATTACCATAAATACTTGGACATTGACACAATTCTAACCATTTTTGCTCTATACACCAACACAATGGATTTTAAATTAAACAAACAAGATGTGCTGACTGTCATCTTTAATTTGAAGGTATTTACATGCAAATCAGGTGAACAGTGTAGCAATTACAACAGTTTGCATATGTGCTTCCCATTTGTTAAGGGGCCAAAAGTAATTTCTTCTTTTTAAGAATGTTCTAAACTGTTGTTTTGAACATGATGTTCCATGCCTAATGTTTTTGCTATCTCTCTAATTGGTTTGTTTTGTTTTCCAGCCTAATGATGGCTTGTTTGACTGGCTTTGGATCTCATCTTGAGAGTTGACAGTAACAGATTCCAGATGGAAATAGCACACTTGATATGAACTCTGGACTTTTTGTTTGCTCATTGTAATTGGGATAAAAAGGGTATTAACACAGACCTGGCCATGGAACAGCTAGAAGCCAATTGTCCAGTTACTTTTGGACCCTTAACAAATATTCAGCCCTACAGCGTTCACCTAATTTGCATGTAAACACCCTCAAATTAAAGCTGACAGTCTGCAGTTAAAGCACATTTTGTTTGTTTCATTTCAAATCCATTGTGTTGGTGTATAGAACCAGAAATGGTAGAATTGTGTTGATGTCTGAATATTTATGGATCTAACTGTATATAATCTACAAAAAGACACAGAAATGGATGTAAAGAGAGAGAGAGAGAGAGAGTGAGAAAAAAAAACAGAAAAATCTTCAGATATTAAACAACATTGTTAGACTTTGTTGTGCTAGAAAAAAAAAGACTAGATCCCACACTTTATCAAATTTCATAGAGTTCCCAGAAGTGGTATATCTAATTATTTCCAAATGCAAAGTGCAGGTGAGTCCAAGAGGCCAGTTAGAAAAAAGAGGCCGGTTTTTCTTATTTCAGAATGCTTTTAAATAATCCTCACATTATTGGGTATTTCATAACTGAATATGTAAAAGTCCATCTATTAGCCCAAAGACGAAACTAACAGCATGATCGAAGGTTAAATGCCTGTAGACCTTTCTTAGCACTTTTGTAAAAGTTTTTCTTGTATATTAGAATTTATTTATTCATTTGTTTCCAGCTCAGAATTTAATCTGACTCCAATTTTAATGTATCATTAAATTTCAACTGTGTTTCTAATTAGTAGCATATCTCCTCACATCATCAAACGTTAATAAATTTGGATATCTGATTATTTTAGATACACATTCAGTTATTCTTTCATTGGGGACCAATTGTCATTCTGAGTCCATGCGTGGCCACTTTCATGTGCCTTCCCCATTTGGTCTCGCCAGCTTGATTCTTAGAGGTTTGCAGGCAACTGGTACCTTTTTAAATTGGGCACCTACTGCTTGCTCTGTGACAGAAAAGGTAGTCTACCCAGTCTTATAATGCAACTTGACAACTTTAAAAGTGGTCAGAAAGCTGAAGTCCTACGAATAAGTGCTATCTGCTTTTTTATTTGTGATCTTCTAGTTTGATCCACGCTGGCTGTAAAGCACCAAAGGTCAACAAAAGTGTCCACACAATTTACCGGTAATTATGATTTTAGTCGATTTCAAAATAAATGAAATATAACATTTTATTGGTCAAGTAAAAATGTATTACATAATAAAGCAATCAGAAAGCCTAATTAGAGATGATACTGTAAATATACAACATTATTTAAAGATAAATCAAAGAGTTAGAGAAGCATACCTGATCAGAGAACTACAGTCATTTTTGCATCTTTCCCTTAAATACTTAACTCAGAAAAAAAAAAACATACATTAAAGATAATAAAAGCTTCACCAAGAGCTCTGTCTGGCCATATGTTAACCTAAAAACTATTCACCACATGGGTTGAAAAGTTCATAAATGACAGACAATTTCACACTTCAGTAGGACAGATGTTTCCCAAATCCAGACAATAATACAATAATCATAATACAAGTGACTACTACAAAATTGAGACCATTTAACAATCACACAAAACCATTTAAAATTGCTCCAAACATGGCAAGTGAAAGATAAACAAGATACACCATATGAAGAGGATGCAGATTGGGAGTGGAATGTCATTGACCTGAGCTCTAAATGAAGAAGTGAAGGGGATGGCAGGGAGGGAGGCACATAATGGGTAACTATGAGACAGTTGAAGAACTTGCTCTCTTGTAGGTCTGCTACTAAGACTAGAAGGATTATTGTTTTATTGCATGGCAATTCATGTGATCTTGCCTCATGGAATTCCATGACAGTTCACAAGGTCTGATATTATGGAGATTTAGCCATCCTTACAGATATAATAATTCATATTGCATAGAATTACAGTTTGTGGATTCAATTAAGCATTGACTATTTCAAATTGAAAATTCATTTATTTTCTGGATTCATTGGCAATGAGTTTAAGAAAAATGTTGCCATTTGTTTTATTCTATAAAAATGTTCAAATTTTCAAATTAGCATGGTCATTTAGAGTATTTTCTGCTGAGAATAACAATATAAGGTTTCTGTGATATACAGTGCTCAGCATTTATGAATACACCCCATTTTGAAATAGAACATTTTTATCAATTTCTTAGTGAATATGGGTAAAATATTGGTGAATTTGAACAAAACAGATTTATTAAACAGACAAATTTAATAAAAGAATATTTGTCAAAGAACATCTTTAGAAATGGAAAGATAATACATTTAAATACATGCAAAATATTTCAAAATAAAAAAATTAAAAATACAAACTACAACATTTCAACAGAATTGTATGTATTTTTGTTTGTCTTGATTTTTGCTATTTTTGAAAATTTTATTTCATATTTTTCTATAACATAAATTTTGGCTGCTAACTATTAAACCATTATTATAAGTTATTTTGTTAGATAAGCTCCAGATTTGGCTTAAGTACTGACTAAACTAATGTATTTGCACAAATATAGTATTGTAAAGCATGCTATAGAAAATATTTATTTAAATGAGAGATTTGTGGGGTGTACATGCTGAGCACTTATATATAAAACAATGCATACACTGTAAAAAAAATGTTGGGTTCCAAACATTTGATTTGTGTTAGGACAACATAAAAGAATTAAGTTCACTTATTAGTTTTTATTATTTAAAGTGGACAGAACATTTAAAAATTATGTCGTCCCCCCTGTTTTAGCTCAGAATTTTAACTTATTTAACTAGCAAATAACTTGTGTAATTCAAAAATACTTCACAATAATAATTTAAATAATGGCAATAATTAAATAATTATAAAACTTAATAATCATTACTGAAAAATAAAAACTTCTATGGTATTTTTGTAGTTTAGCATTTTTCTGTAAAATGTACTTTAATGTCCCATTTTTTGTATAGTTTAAGTGAAGTTTATTTATAAACTAATTTTGAGAGGACCACATGCTTATGATTGTTCACCACTGTTCATGCATTAGCCAGTTCATGATTCACCGATCAACTGATTAAGTCTCCATAAATAACCTCCATACCACAGTCATCTTCGTTATAAAAATCCCCCTTCCTCCCCTACTCCTCCTTCTTTCCTAGATGGGCGGCACAGTGGCCCAGTGGTTAGCACTCTTGCCCCCAGAAAGAACGTCACTGGCTCTAGTCCTTACCAAGCCAGTCGAAGTTTCTGTGCGAAGTTCACATGTTCTCCCTGTGCTTGCGTGGGTTTCTCCGGGGTCCCCCAATTTCCTCCCACCATCTAAAAGCTTGCAACTTAAGTTAATTGACTAATGCAAATCAGCACTATAGACGTGCTCCTAGTAAGTAGTTATATCTTCATAACAATCCCTAATTGCTCACTATAGCTTCAAACAGCAGGGGAGTATTTGAGATCTACCTGAGTTCATACTCCTCTCTCGCCCTGCAAACAGGAGGGAGCCCCGGACTCGAGGATCTTATGAGATCAGGGCTCTCTTCCAGGACAGAATGCCAAGTACGGTTTATAATCAATCATGTTTAAACTCTTTAAACACAAATTTGTGGAAAAAGTTATTTTTTGTGAATCATTTTTAATTAGCAATTGTAAATCTGCACGAATACACTGATCTAAACATGACATTTAGAGGATATACAACTAGAACTGAAAATAATTATGCATGACCAGTTGTCTTCCATTATTATTTGATTCATCTAATAATAACCAAACGTATGTTTTGCTCTCTCTTAACAGCCCCTGCATCTTAGAAAGATGCATTTTCATGCCATTTGAACTGCCAGCAACAATAGAGGTGTTTCTTTTTTTTCAAAGTTCTCTCATCTGTTTTCCTCTAATTCCCCCGCCCCACTTCCGACCCTTTGTGTCATTTCTGTGCCACATGCAAACACTCTTAGTGAGAGATGCACTTCTTTCAAGTTCACAGGATGGCCCTCCCATCCGTTCAAAACCACAAACTTTAGTACTCTCTCTTTTACACTCTGCTTTCTCCCTCACTCTCTCTACCCTCTTCTCTTTCTTGACACAAATGCAAATATTCAACATTACAGTAGATATGGGTCAAACTTGGGTTTTGGAGAATAAAATAAAACTTTCGAGGAAGGGAAAACAAAACCAAGTTGATTGATCATTTTTAATTCAAAGTACACTCTAAATATGCTGTGTTGGTTGATCAAACCTGTTTAAGTTACTTTCTTCCGTTTTACACAAAAGAAGATATTTTGAAGAAAGCTGAAACAATTGACTTCTGCAGTATTTGTTTTTCTTACTATGGAAGTCGATACAGGTTTTTAGCTTTAATCAAAATATCTTCTGTAACCATTGTCTTCCATAGTAGCAAAAACAAATATATAAACAAACATATATGGAAGTCAATGGTTACAGCTTTCTTAAATATATTGTCTGTAGTGTTCAACAGAAGATAAATATAAACCATATAAAGGGCAGCGTGTTGGCGCAGTGGGTAGCGCTGTTGCCTCATAGCAAGAAGGTTGCTAGTTTAAGCCTCGGCTGGGTCAGTTGGCATTTCTGTGTGAAGTTTGCATGTTCTCCCCGTGTTTGCGTGGGTTTCCTCTGGGTGCTCCGGTTTTTCCAAACAAGTCCAAAGACATGCATAAGGTGAATTGTGTAAGCAAAATTGTCCGTAGTGTATGTGTGTGAATGAGAATATATGGGTGTTTCCCAGTGATGGGTTGCAGCTAAATGGGCATCCGCTGCATAAAACATATGCTGTATAAGTTGGCGGTTCATTCCGCTGTGGCGACCCTAGATTAATAAAGGGACTTAAGCCCTGCTCACACTGTGAAATTTCAGACACGATTTTGTCATCTGAGACAAATTTAGGAAATCCTAGGCTAAAATCTGTGGACTTTGATCATTGATTTGACATGTTCACAGACAGCTGTTTAATGCTTACTGCAATCAGATTTTTCCTCCAATGAAGTTCTGGCAATGTCAGAGGATTTCAGACACTCTCTGCAGTGTGGCAACAGCTGCGATAAGCGTCAATCCAAGAACCAAAAAGAGCTCTGAATTTGATGACACAATCCATGTGACAATTCAAATGACGGAGGGGAAATGTCAAAACAGTTTTTTTATTCCTGGTTTTATTATTGAGACACACTGTGTGCAAAATTGCCGCAACGGTCATGTTTTACGTTTGCTGTGAGGAATCATTTCAGGACGCAGGATAGTGAAAGTGTCACAGGTGAATGACATCAAACTCTAGAATTATAAATAAATAAATAAATAAATAAATAAATAATAAATTGCTAGTTCTCTGCAACTCTCACATGGTTGCCCGCTGAAGCTAAGCAGGGCTGCACCCGGTCAGTACCTGGAAGGGAGACCACATGGAAAAACTAGGTTGCTGCCAGAAGTGGTGTTAGTGAGGCCAGCAGGGG
Source organism: Danio rerio (assembly GCF_052040795.2). Taxonomy (NCBI): domain Eukaryota; kingdom Metazoa; phylum Chordata; class Actinopteri; order Cypriniformes; family Danionidae; genus Danio; species Danio rerio. Next base: position 30,995,381 of record NC_141032.1, read on the forward strand.
GCACCCAACCAGCGGTCTGTGTGGGTTCTAATGCCAGAGTATAGTGTAATGTAATGTAATGTTATGTGTATTTATATAGCGCATTTATTGTGTATGGCCATACACCCAAAGCGCTTCACAATCATGAGGGGGTTTCTCCACACCACCACCAGTGTGCAGCATCCACTTGGATGATGTGACGGCAGCCACAGGACAACGGCGCCAGTGCGCTCACCACACACCAGCTATTGGTGGAGTGGAGGGACAGTGATAGAGCCAATTCGGTGGAGAGGGGATGATTGGGAGGCCATGATCATAAGGGCCGATAGAGGGACTTTGGCCAGGACACCGGGGTTACACCCCTGCTCTTTCACGAGAAGTGCCATGGGATTTTTAATGACCACAGAGAGTCAGGACCTCGGTTTAACGTCTCATCCGAAAGACGGCGCCCACTGACAGTTTAGTGTCCCCTTCACTTTTACTGAGGCATTAGGACTCACACAGACCACAGGTTGAGCGCCCCCTGCTGGCCTCACTAACACCACTTCCAACAGCAACCTAGTGTTCCCTAGTGGTCTCCCATCCAGGTACTGACCAGGCTCAGCCCTGCTTAGCTTCAGTGAGTAACCGGTCTTGGGCTGCAGGGTGACATGGCTGTGGGGACTCTACTCTGCTCAGTGAGCGCCGTCTTTCGGATGAGACACAAACCGAGGTCCTCACTCTCTGTGGTCGTTAAAATCCCTAGATGTCCTTTGAAAAAGATTAAGCTGTTTCACCCCGGCATCCTGGCCAAATCTGCCCACTGGCCTCTGTCCATCATGACCTCCTAACCATTACCATATCATAATTGGCTTTAACACTGTCTCCTCTCCACCAGTCAGCTGGTGTGTGGTGTGCGGTCTGGAGCAAAATGGCTGCCAGGTGGATGCTACACACTGGTGGTGGATGAGGAAATTCCCACTATGTGTGTAAAGTGATTTGAATACCCAGAAAAGCGCTATATAAACGTAAGGAAATTTAAAATGTAAGTGTGAGTCGGCCTAAAACAAAAAAAAAAAGAATAAACCAAATAAATAGTGAGTAAAATCTAATTCTTGAGTGAACGAACCCTTTAAAGACATTTTTAACGGTCGGGTGTGTCCATTTGTTTTCCCAGCATTTAGAAAAAAACCTTAATTTTTTAACTCATTTGAGAAAGATCACAGTGCACTGCTCTCACGGTTATCTTTAGGAATATTTAACCAGTCAGTACAGTTTAAAAAATGTATTGACTGCCAATTTCCAAAGAAGTGTTCAAAGCATTTTCCTTGTTCGTGAGAAAATGCAATAGAAAGTACATGACCATATAAGAAATTAACATTAGTGGTTAACACAAACACAAATATCTTTTCTGACGTGTTGTCAACTTCACACATTATACAAAAACGAACAAAGGTCTCAGAAATTAACCGCTTGATTATTATAGACCTGTTTTTCAATAAGCATATGTATGATTCATGTGTTGTATATCACAAAAAACAAAGTCACTGAGGCATCAAAATCTATACTGAAGAGAATTTATATGCGTAGAAAGTCTTTTGTGGAAACATCAAAATGTGGATAAAACATTCACACTGTAAAACTCAATAAGTTAAGGTAACTCAAATCCTACTGAGTACTGTGATCGCAATCCATTTGAGTAAACAAAGCAATTTGAGTAAAGTAAAATCCAATAAATAAAGAAAACTCAAACCAACTGAGTACTGTAAAACTCAAACCGTTTGAGGAAATCGATTGCTACAAACCATTTAAGTTAAAAAAAAAAAAAACTAATTCTGATGAGTATACTGTGAACTTATCCCATTTAAGTTGAAGTAATGAGGTATTTAACTACACTCATTCCATTTGATAAAGTGGACTGTTGGGTTTTACAGTGCAGCAAAAGAAAAGTCCAAGGCACTCGAAAAATGTGAAAAAAATATATATTTAAAAGCCCTTATTGACATGGCTATTACTTAAAACTGCAGATATGCATTTCGGCAATCACTTGCCTTCATCAGGGTAAAAATGTGGGTAAAATATTGTTCCAACATCACTTAGTGTAGAGGATATATACGTGCAACAGCATTCATAGTACTTACTTAATGTACATGTTCTTATTAAAATATAAAAGAATAAGTGATCAGATTTTGTTGAGTATTAAATTAGCAAAAACATTTCTGACAAATGTATAGTTGTTTAAACGTTAATGGCAAAATATACACTTTTTCAATTATGATTTATTTATATTTTTGGGCTGCGCTGTAATCCTTATCTAGTCCTTGATTATATCATGATTTTGATTCTTGTTTTAACATGAGAAAAATTTTAGCAGATAAAATATTGTTACCTTGAATGCTATTAGTGGGTAAGTGTGTGTGTGTGTGAGTTTGGGGTTTGGGTGGTGATCCTCTATGACACTTTTTTAGTTTTGAACCTCCTGTTTTTCTTTGAACCATAATTATACATGTACACATTCATAAGTGGCACTCTAGAAACCACATAAATCTGTCCTTATTTGGAAAAACATGAGCATTTAAATAAAGAGCTGGCCCTACCTTTGCTGCTGCAGCCTACAGTATATGGAATGATTTTCCACTATTCTAGAACTCAAGATCATCGGGTCAGTTAACATCTCAGCTCATCCAAAATCGGAACGTTTTGCCAACCATTATGGATCTTCCATACAGGTACAGAGAGTAAAGTAATGCTGAAACGAGAGAAAGAAAAAAAAACACTTAAAACTTTGCATGGCTGCAAGCAGGCTTGATTGTGTACACCTGCTCATAATTCTAGGGTGCAACTGAAATAGGCAAACCTCTTAATTAACAGCGGGTGCGTATGGTTACTGTTTCTCTCAACTGAGCAGTTATTTTATAGAAGAGACAAAAAAAGAAGTGTAAATGTTACATCTGAAGATAAAATCATAATTAATTACTTGTATGAAGCCGTCTAGGTTCTGGATCCAATTGTCGAATTCCATGTTTAATTATCTGATGTGATCTCCAATGAGTTCTCTTTTTAATCCTGCTAGTGCTGCGTACACCACGAGCCTAAAAATGAAAGAAACTTAGCAAAATACAATAAGTGCTAGAACTATTGAAAATAAGTGCAAACACTATTAAATTTTTTATTTTTTTTACTGACATTAATGTTTTTGAACAGAGATGTCCAAGGTAGGGCCCGCGAGCTGAAGTTGGCCCAAGGTAACATTTGATTGGCCCACCAATCTATCTGAAAAGAAAGGGGGAATATTGGGGAGGTGGTTGGAGTGAATGCCATTGACAGTGATCATCATTTCAAATTTAACGTAACCTTTTGTTTCTTTGTTTCATTGACACAAAAACTTAAATGATTCAATTAAATGTTGTACATGCATCAGAATTTTAAAATGTAAATACTGTCACTTGACAGATGGAGGATAATCCACAAGTCATCTGCGAACAAATCAAGATGAAAGCAGGGACAGCTCGATGAGTGTATTTAGCATTTTACAGTAATAAATTCATTATAAATGGTAAAAAATGAATTTGGGTTAGTTAATATGATTTAAAGCAACATTTTCTAGTTTTTTGTTTAAATATAATCGACTAAATTGGCAAATTCCACTTAGCAATTTTATTATAATACAGTTTGCTTTATATTCTGCCCACAGCCCTCAATCAAGCTAGGTTTTTGGCCCTTTTCAGAAAAACTTTGGGCACCCCTGTTTTAGAACAAATTTAAACATTAGTGCAAACTTTTCATTCCACAAAAGGCTTATAGTAAAAAAAAAAAAGTTGTGTTTGGTTATAAAAGGACAATTTACCTAAAAATTAAAATTCTGTAACTGTTTACTCATCTTTTAACTGTTTTAAACCTGTTCGACTTTCTGTCTTCTGCTGAACACAAAATAAGTTACTTTGAAGAATATTGAAAACCTATAACCATTGGCCTCCATAGTATTTGAATCCCTACTGTGGAAGACAATGGTTACAGGTTTTCGGCTTTCTTCAAAATATCTTATTGTATTCACTAGAATGAACCTAATAAAGGTTTTGAACCATTTGAGGGTGAATCACTTTTGAGAGAACTCCCCATTTAAAATGCTACTCACTTTGAAAAAATATCTAAAAAAACTTTTCATAAAATTTTCACTTTTTCTATGGCTACACTGTAAAAACACCTTTTTGCTTCATGACACCTTTGAGTGTAGACTTCTAACCTGGCAACCCTGCTTAAAGATTAAAAAGTGTCAAATTCAAGCCCACCATATTTTCCCCCTAGTAATGGTTCACCGTTGTTCGAGACTTCTGAGCTAATTTGTCTTTGTTTATGTTTAGTTGTAGCAGCTTTTGTTTTATATCATAAACTAATATTTCTTGTTGCCTAAATTAAATGTTGTAGTAGGCTAATTAAAAGTCTACGTCTGTAAGTAGCTTAGCATGCTGTTCGTATTATTTACCTTTACCAGCTAATTAACTTTAAATCTCACTCATTCACATAGACAGTGGATCAGTATTGGATAGTCCCATCAATATTAATCATTACCTCACTACAGAATGTCCCCATGGGTCTATTCCACATTTTGGTTGGTATCCAGCCATGACTTTTAACAAGATCACACGTTTACGACAGATCTTAGGGATTATCTCATTCGACTCATTATCCATGTGTATCCCACATTTTCCACTAGATGGCCAGGAAGATCTGAGGAAAGAGCTCTTTCACCATACACGTGTGCCACACTGAAGATTTACGGTAAAGAATAAATGCTATATGAATATTTTTCAGGGTGTACTCGAGACAAAATGAGTTTCAATATAATTATGTACTGTTATTTGTTTATTTATTTATTTATGTTTATTTGTTTATTTACCCATTCGTCCGTTTGTTTATTTATTTATTTATTTCAGTACAATTTATGCTTACCAACACATTAAATAATGCATTTGCTAATAGATTAGATGACATGACCTTACAATGAACAACACATTTATTAAGCAAAACTAAATCAAGTTCATGTGAGCTTACAAATATTGTAATCTGTTACAAACAATGAACAATGACTCAGGTTCAGAACACAATCTTCAACTTGCATGTTATTATTGTTTGTAGACTCTTTAATAACATGATTTATCACTAACAAAGCATTTGTTAAGGGAATTAGGAACACTGTTCTAACACCATTTAATATGTTACTAGCATTTGCAGACACTTTACTAACCTTATTTATCACTATCAAATGTCTTTTTCTTATTTACTTTACTTTTTAACTTAATATTTCTGGTTTTCGTAACTTAATTTTTGTAGTTATCAGAACTTATAAGTTTCATGTTTTTGCATTTTATTTTTGTCTAGTTACTGCTAATTAATTTTAGTGACTGACTTTTTCTAGTTCTTATAACTTTGTTTTTCTAGTTAGAGCAACTTGTTAAGGTTTACACAACTCAATATTTCTAGTTGCTCAAACTTCATTTTTCCAGCTTTCCCAACTTATTTTTCTTACAAAGGTCATGTTCTCATTTATTTACTTTTTTGTTAATTCTTTCTAGTCACTGCAACTTAATTTACAGCTTAATATATCTGGTTCTCATAACTCATTTTTTGTGGTTAGCACAACTTAAATTTTCAAGTTACTGCAACTTATTTTTATTTTTTTAATTTCATTTTTTTTACTGCTAATTACTTTAACAGTTACTGCAATATAATTTTTCCAGTTCTCATAACTTTATTTTTCTAGTCAGGGTAACTTAATTTTTTAGGTTCACAAAATTATGTTCCTATGTAGTTGCTTCAGCTTAATTTTTCCAGTTGACCCAACTTATTTTTCTTACAAAGGTATTGTTCTTGTTTATTTATAATGTTTTTTCAAGTTACTGCAACTTAATTTAAAACTTAATTTTTCTAGTTCTCATTACTAAATTTTTGTGGTTGGCACAACTAATAATTTCAAGTTACTGCAACTTATTTTTTCTGGTTCTTATAACTTTATTTTTCTAGTTAGAACAACTTAACCTTTCAGCTTGTTGTTTCAGCTTAATTTTTCCAGTTACACCAACTTATTTTTCAACTTGTTCTTGCTTATTTATTTATTTTTTCTTTCTAGTTACTGTAACTTAATTTAAAACTTATTTTTTTAATTCTCAAAGCTTTTTGTAGTTAGCAGTTACTGCTACTTATTTTTCTAGCTGCTGTAATTTAATTTTTCTGTTTGTAAGTTTACATTAACAAAGATTTTGTCAAAACTGACACAGTTTTTGCCTGCAGCGTTCAATTTTTCTGCATATACAACAAAACGAGGCAGATAGTACACTAGCACATCAAACAGAGCATGGATCAAACAGCGGGGAGCAGAAGTGAATGTGTTTGTGCAGTGAGTCAATCAGGATGGAGTGAGGCATGAGTCTGTGACCTGCGTTTGAACTGCTGACCTGTGTAACTCACTCCTATTGATGAGGGCACACGCACTACCACACTTACACCATAACGCTTCAGCAGACACAGCGCGGCCTCGGGCCAGAGGGACGCACAGGGGCAAGAGGAGGGCAAGAGGCAACAGGGTACCATTTGTCAGGGCGTGAGTTCATTTAGTGGAGTTTTACACCCAAATGAAGACAAACAGAAACTCTGCTTCAAACCTCTGGCCTTGTGAGATTCTGTGTGCTTGAAAATGATACAAAAAGGTTAAAGACAATAATGTGAGTTATTAACATTCAGCCATCTGTTATTGATAATTGAGTCGATTATTTTCAGGATCAGTTATTCATCCATGACTGATGTTCCCTCGACTTCAATTACACAACTACATACAACAGTGGAAACAAGAGCGTTTAAAGATTCATTTGTTTGGGGGCTTGTTTTTGGCTTGCTCAAAATAAACTACATATTTCCTTTGTGTACAGTTTGTTTTGTCATGCGTTTCAATACAAAAAGTGACTTTTTGGCATTTTCAAGTATATCAATATTTGTAAATCAAGAATATAATACATAAATACAGTTGAAGTCAGAATTATTAGCCCCTTTGATTTTTTTTCCTTCTTTAAATATTTCCCAAAGGATGTTTAACAGAGCAAGGAAATTTTCACAGTATTTCTGATAACATTTTTTCTTCCGCAGAAAGTCTTATTTGTTTTATTTCTGCTAGAATTACATTTTTTAAAACCATTTTAACGTCAAAAATTTTTCCGATAGTCTACAGAACAAACCATCATTATAAAATAAATTGTCCAATTACCCTGACCTGCCTAGTTAACCTAATTAACCCAGTTAAGCCTTTAAATATCACTTTAGGCTGTATAGAAGTGTCTTGAAAAATATCTAGTAAAATATTATTTACTGTCAAAAACTATTATGTTTAGAAATATGTTGAAAAACCTTCTCTGCGTTAAACAGAAATTGGAAAAATAAATAAATGATGGACTAATAATTCAGGGGGGTACTAATTCTGACTTCAACTGTGTATATATTATTTAGCTATTTAGGTAATTTTATATTTTAGCTAATTTTAATGTGGTCAATTATTTACTCAAATGTATTGAGTAATATTATTATAATTATTTATATTATTTAAAATGATTTTTAAGAAAATCAAAGCTATACAAACAACTGCACCATTTTTAAATTCTGTATTTATTATTGTTTTCCAAGACATCGAATTATAAAACTGCAAATGTCTATACTTTTTATTTATTTTGTACATTTATTATTATTTTTTTAATCAAGTGACTAATTTAGAAAACTAAATTTAAATGAAAAAATTTATTTCTTAGTTATTAGCTAAACATTTTAATATTTTTTTAAGGTGATATTATATGTTGTGCAGTTTGCATGTTCTCCCCGTGTTACCGTGGGTTTCCTCTGGGTGCTCCGGTTTCCCCTATAGTCCAAAGCCATGTGATACAATTGAATTGAATTAACTAAATTGGCCAAAGTGTATGTGTGTGAATAAGTGTGTATGGATGTTTCCCAGTGATGGGTTGCAGCTGGAAGGGCATCCGCTGCGTAAAACATATGCTGGATAAGTTGGCGGTACATTCCGCTGTGGCGAACCCCCAGATTAATAAAGGGACTAAGCCGAAAAGAAAATGAATTATTTATATGTTGTCTGGTGTGTTCATATACTTGGGGTGTCAATAACTCAATAAAAAACACAATAAAAAAATCTAATATTATCAAAGGTCCTATAATGCAATTAAAATGTAAATAAACTGAAAACCCATGAATTGAGGGTTACATTTTTTTATACAGCATATGTTAATATAACCATAGCCTTACCATTTGAATTAAGCTAGGGCATTTCTAGGGCAGCACAGTGGCTCCATGGTTAGCACTGTTGCCTCACAGCAAGAAGGTTGCTGGTTGGAGTCATTTTATTTGGCATTTCTGTGTGGGTGAATTGAATAAAATAAAATCGTGTATAGTGTGTGAGTGTGTGAGTGTGTGAGTGTGTGTATGAATGAGTGTGAATGGGTTTCCCTAGGTTGTGGCTGCAAAGACATTGCTGTGTAAAACATTTGCTGGAATAGTTGGTGGTTAATTCTGACCTCTGACATAGAGAAGCCGAAGGAAAATGTAGAAAAATAAATTAAATATTTTCTTTAAAAAAAAAAAAAGTTGTTTTTAAAATGTTGAAACAAACTTGCAGTGTGTTGCTGTTCATATATTTTATATATAATGCAGGAAATACTTACATGAAAAAAACTTCCTCAAGCTCAAACCTTTGCCCAACTGACCTAAATTTTCAGCCAACAACATGACCTCATCAAAGATGTTTGAGGGTTCCAACCACAAAATAGGCTATGTCATTTTGCATTCGCAGTCTGTGCACCAATTTTTAAACTAAAAGCCCTAAATCGCTGGTTTATGCAAACCAAATACTGATCGGGTCTACAGATTAAATCAATATCAGTAGAAACCATTGTCTTTTTATTAGGCTTCGCGGTGGCAGCTTGCATTTTATGTGGGTTTTTACAAACCCCCTTTCCTTGTTGGTGGCGCACTTACTAGCAAACGTACTGTAGAGTAGAGTAAGTGTGACCATACGTTCTTTCCATGAAAGAGTGACTCACAGTGCAGTCTAACTGCTAAAACAGCATTAACTAAAACACTAACACTAGATTTCTTTTTGGAATACATCTGCATTTCATCTCCATTTTTAGCAATCAGCCAGGTGTTTTTGTAAGTTGGCTTCATTTGGTCTCTTGTGACTGGTATCACGGCGGATTTTCTGTCAGCATTCATTTCAGTTCTGCGTTTGGTGGACATGGAGCGCAACTTAGCAGAGCTCATCATTAGCTGTTGCCGCATGGCAAACGGGTGGCGCAGCCCTTTTTTTCCATGTGGCAGTATCACAGCTCCGATCTGTCACCCTTTGCTCGCCTTAATGTGTGAAAGTAAGACGTGTTGCGCCTATTAGCACTTTCTGGCAAGGCTGGCATGCTGATCTGTCCTCCCTGGGGAGCCAGGCAATATGGTGGGCCACACTCTGGGCCTGCCAGACACAGAGCCCACTGTCACTCCACATCAGCCTGACATTAACTGCCCAGTGAGGCGGCTAGAATCATATACACACACGCAGTTCAAAGTGTGATTAATTCCTATATGTCATTTTTGAACAATAATATTCAAAGTGATATAGATACCCATACAAGAGGTCACATTTGTGTTACATGTATATAAAACACATGCATTATGTTACAGGTCAACAATAAAATACAATATTTATACATAAAGCACAACCGAAGTTGACCAAAGTGCTGTAGATAGGCGTACTTAAAGACAGAGAAGAAAATAAAATGTAAAATGAAACAATAAGTAAAAGCAAAACAGTAATCAAGGAGTATTAAACGTAAGAAAAAATAGATAGGTCTTCAAAATGGACTTAAACACAAAGGGGGGAAGCCTAATGTAAATTGGCATAGTGTTCCAGAGTTTAGGTCCAGGCATAAATGTAAAAGTTTAATTTTCAAAGCGTGTCCTAGGCACGGTTAGTAAGTGGTGATTGTGGTGATTTTATTCACCATCATTAAAATAAAAACAAAACAAAAAGGCCATTTACTTGGTCAGAATTAGCATGATCAGATTTCTTGTATAGTGGAATATATAAATGATCAGAATTCTGGTAGTGGAATATATAAACATAATCTGGAGACTGAATGGACTGCTCTGAGGTATGGAACAGATTATGTGACATATACTCACCCATCACTTTATTAGGTACATGTTACTAGTGCCTGGTTGGACTCCCTTTTACCTTCAGAACTGCCTTAATGCTTTGTGGTATAGATTCAACAAGATTTTGATCCATATTGACATGATAACATCACTCAGTTGCTGCTGATTTGTCGGCTACACATCCATGATGCGAATTTCCTGTTCCACAACATCCCGAAGGTGCTCTTTTGGAGTGAGCTCTGGTGACTGTGGAGGCCATTTGACTGCAGTGAACTCCTTGTCATGTTCAAGAAACCAGTCAGAGATGATTCACGCTCGATGAAATGGCACATTAAGCTGCTGGAAGTAGCCATCAGAAGATGGGTACACTGTGGTCGTAAAGAGATTGAAAATTCTGACCCTACCGTTCAAATGATGCAGCATAAATCGACACTAATCAAACCAGGCAACTGTATTGAATTGTAGCCTCAGTTTCCTGTTCTTAACTGACAGAAGTGGCACCCGGTGTGGTCTTCTGCTGCTGTAGGCCATCCGCCTCAAGGGTCAACGTGTTGTACATTCAGAGATGCTCCTCTGCATACCTCGGTTGTAATGAGTGCTTATTTGAGTTACTGTTGCATTTCTATCAGCTCAAACCAGTCTGGTCATTTTCCTCTGACCTCAAGCATTAACAAGGTGTTTGCACCCACAGAACTGCCGCTCACTGGATATTTTCTGAGTGAGGGGTTTGCGTCTTTAATAAACTATGGCAGTTTGCGTTCATTGAATGGTAAGAATGATTAATAAATCCATATGAAACAGTCCCCTAAAAGTCACATCTTGCTTTCAGTTTCAGGCGTAGGCGCGTTTTGCACTCACACACAAGCGTACCGCGCCAAAGCCCAAGTGAACCCGATTCAGCGCACTCACACTTCTCAAACAATCCAGGAAACGGGCCTTGGCACGGCCTGGAAAGCATAGTGTGAGTAGGCTCTGAGAGCAACTCATCTGACACCAACAACCATGTCACGTTCAAAGTCAGATGAGATGAAGATTATAAATGCTGTAACCTGGAATATTTTTGCTTGTTAAATAAATTATTAATTTTTAAAACAGTATTACCTATAATTCACAGGACCACCAAAATCCTTATGCTTAAAATAGAATTTTATTGACAATAAAAGAAATGTGTTGTGGGTAACACTTTTCAATAAGGTTCAATAGCTAATGCATTTACTAACATGAACTAATCATGAACAACACATGCACAGCATTTATTAATGATAATTGAACATTTACTAATGCATTATTAACATTTAAGTCCATGCTTGTTAACATTAGTTAATGCACCATGAGTTAACATGAACTAACAATGAACTACTGTATTTTCATTAACTAACGTTAACTAACATGAATAAATACTGTAGTAATGTATTGTTCATTGTTTGTTCATGTTAGTAAATGCATTACTTAACATTAACTAATGAACCTCATTGTAATGTGTGACCATGTTGTGAATTATGTTCAGTTCCTTACACAGACTGATTGTTTTGCTTCATAAGACCTCAATGTATCATCAGGAGCCTCGGATAGTTTTTCTATCCTTCATTTTATGAATTAAGCATCACACTTTCATCTAAAAAATCATCTTTAACCATCTACTGATAAAAAAAAGCCACCTACATCTAGAATCACCTGAGGCTGAGTAAATTACCAGCACGTTTTCCTCCAAGGTCTACTCCAAATCAGAGTTCATGGTGTTGGAATCAGTGGTGTGAAAAGGTTAAGTACATGCCAGTGAGGTTAGCGACCCCGATCTCATCACACCAGGCCTGATCAGGAACTGCAACTGAGCAGAAACACTCCGGTAACATTAGCAGAAAGGTCAAAAGTGGAAAAAATGTCAAATAGCATCATCCTCCAACACCATCTGACCTAACACATCGGAAGTCACTTCTAAAGGCCACAAATATTTTGTGCCTACTGTTTAGTCAGTGGCACACTATCAGAGTTTGCGAGTTTCTTTATTAGTTATGTTTCATGTAGACTCACTAAAATATCGAATGAAAATTTGTGATAACATAACTCGGAGCTTGTCTTCAAAGTCTTAATCTGAAGTGATCCCCGGCAGGCAGGTGAGGTATCATAGCCTGGTTGGTTTTTGACCTGAAATGAATGTAAGATTAAGCAGGGATGGATTGGGTGCTGGGAGCAGAGGCGTGAGGGGGGGCAGGGCTGTCTGCCGATCTGTCACAGCTCCACGCCTCGATGCTCAAGTTCAGATTAACGCTGACGAGACAAAGGGGTGACACGTCCCAGCCCTCAGGGGCCAGTGCAGACACATACGCACACACAATACGCATACATCCTCCTAAATATCCCTATAGGCCCTGCAGGATTGGATAGGGTCAATTTTAGTTCATATCATCCTGGCTGAGGATGCGGCTGCCATTCATTCATTGTGATGAACGGAATTGATTCGATTGATCCTAACTGGACAGTTAAAGTCTTTGGTCGTGTGTCCAGCAAAACTTTTAGGCACTTGAGAACACTTCTGAGGCAAATCATTTTTTCCTGCTAAGATGGAGACACTTAAGTGAAGCCTGGTGACTGATTTCAGAGATTATTTGCCTATGACTAAAAGTGTAGAGGAATTTCACTTTCACTTTTCAATTTCACTGCTTTGTGAAGGCTGGGTGGTGTGGTGTTTGTATTGCCCCTGCTCCACTGAGATTGGAAGGCTGACTCAAAATTGTCATTGATGAGCACTGCGTTATACTCAAAGTTAAACACTCTTTAACTCACGGTTTTGAAGGAGACATAAAACTATAACAATACTAATTTGCAACATTTTTTTAAAGGGATAGTTTGCTCAATTTTATTTACTACGCATTTATTGTCCTTTAACTGATTCTAAACCAGTTTCTGTCTTATTTTGAGCAGAAACTAATATGAAAATCAATGGTTATCAGTTTCCAACATTTTTCAAAATACCTTCTTTTCTGTTCAACAGAAACTCAAACATGTTCAGGATGTGGGACTTGATTGTAGTCATAGATGATTGATTAGATTGTTAAGTTTCTGCCCATTTTTTCCCCATATGGATTTTAAAATATGTTAGTTACAGGTTTATAAGACACAAAATAAATCAACAAGTTGTGGGGAGAATCACATCAAATATTTTGATTAGAAGCAAAGAAACATGAAAATCTATATAAAAAAATATTATTATAATGAATTTAAAAGTGTTAATAATATTGAATTTAATGCTTTTAAAATTGTAAATATATTAAAGAAACAGAAGTTTTAAGATGTCTACTTGTTAAGTTGTTACATATGAAATACTGTTTCTAGGTCCGAGCCACTACTCATTTAAATTGAGAAAAAATTCATTCATGACCACTTTTTAGTCATATCACACATTGAATTTTAGATAAAATCATGGAGTACACTAGCTGCATCACAAACACCAATAATTTAACAATTTATAATACATCCATCAGATATATATATATATATATATATATATATATATATATATATATATATATATATATATATATATATATATATATATATATATATATATATATATATATATATATATATGTATAAAATAAATAGTATATATGAAGTAATACATATATATAAATAACGTAGTAATATAGTAGTAATATATATATATATATAAATAGTGATCGTGATTTTTGAAAGTAATACATCACTTTGTAAACATTTATTGTCACCATTTGTTGGTACCGTACAGTTTGATACAGCACTTGGACCCGGAAGCATGACGTCACATTTAACAAGCAGATTGCACATTGATTGATTCATTCATTTTCCTTCAATTTAGTCCCTTGGGAGTCACCACAGTGGAGTGAACCATCAACTATTCCAGCATATGTTTTATGCAGCAGATTCCCTTTAAGTCTCAACCCAATATTGGGAAATAGCAGCCTGATCTTACAAAAAAAAAGTTTTGTTTTGCGTTTTGTCAACTTAGTGGCTAAATCGTAGAAATTTGTACAAGTTCAGACTTACGAAATTGTGTGATTTTAAAAAGGAGGCGTGGCACCTAACCCCACCACTAAACCCAACCGTCATTGGGGGATGAGCAAATAGTACTAAGTTGTACGAATTAGATCGTATAAATTCATACAAATTAGCCACTGAATCAAAAAGTTAAGAATTGCCGTGGGATTGAATTGGAAATACCCATAAATACCCATACACTCTCACATTCACAAAACACTCATACACTAAGGCCAATTTTTGTAGATATTGCACAATAATATATCATTCATTTATTCGTTCATTCATTGTCCTTCAGCTTAGTCTCCTTTTTAGAGGTCACCACAGAACCAACTATTGCGGCGTTTGTTTTACACAGCGGATGCCCTTCCAGCCACAACCCAGAATTGGGAAACACCCATACACACTCATTCATACTCACACTCATACAATATGATATTATTTGAAGTGTTTTAGTGGGTAAAGCTGAAACTCTTTTGGCTTTGCTCGCTGCAATTCTCCAATTGTTGGAACTTACTGCACAGCATCATGGCTAATGAGGTTTTCTACACAAATTCCACAATTAAACATGATTGTTTTGTTGAACAGTTCCATTATTTGAACAGTTGGTTTCAACAAAAGCATACAGTTTTTGTTTTAAATCCTAACAAAAGGTCTGTCTTTACACGTTTAGCAGTTTTATTCATTCATTTCTTTCATTTATTATTCATTTTCTATTGGCTTAGTCCCTTTATTCATCAGGGGTTGCCACAGTGAAATGAACCGCCAACTTATCCAGCATATGTTTTATGGAGTGGATGACCTTCCAGCTGCAACTCACTGGGAAATGTTTAGCAGCTTTATTTAAAATCAATTTACCTTTGAAAGAAATTAGTTTTTACATCCAGAATTGCATTGCTGTGATTGTTCTGCTGCACTATAATGACAGGTTGTTGCAAGAAAGAAGACAAGTTATTTTAATGAAAGATTACAGAAGCTTACAAATGTATTAATTAATAATGTGCATTGTTAAAAATCAATTTTTAATAATCAGAACTGACAGTTTTCATTTTAACATTAATACAGTAATACAGGTTTCAAATCAGTGATCTGTTTGCAGTTAGCAGGTGGAAGAAGCAGCTGTTTTTGTGTTCAGGAATGAAGGAGCGATGAACACATCACACACACACACACATAAACGTGACACACACACACACACACATATCATAATGGTTCACAAACAGCTCGCTTGATGGATAGAGGCTGGCAGAAAGCGATGCCTGAGCATGACAAGATTGAACTTTGGGACATTTCAGCACTCGACAGCTTCAACAAGAAGAGGGCAGCAGGCGGTCACCAGGGGCATGGCTGCGGTCACCAGGGAAAGACACGGCAGAGCAGACGATCTGGAGAGCGAGAGCTCAAACACGGGGAGGCATCGCAATGTCACTGCACTGCCAGGCCATGTCAGATAAAATCAGCATTGCATATCATTTTCTGAGCAATTAGAGCACTTATATTGAGAGATCTGCCTGCCAAACAGGAGGTCCTGAAGCAGTCGTTCAGGCAGTAACACGTGCCACAAAACACACATGTGCGCGCACACACACACACACACACACAGACATACATTTGAACTATTTGATATTTAAAGAATTTCTTTATCATTAATGTATTTAATATTAATATAGTGTTTTATTTATTTTATTATTGATTATTATAAATAATATATTCTTCAAATGTTTTATACATGTGTAATTAATTGTAATTAAAATATATAATATTCAATAATGTAAAATTCATGTGTAAACAAAACATTTTTTTAAAAGTTTTTAGAAAAGTAGGCAGGCAAACAGACAGACAGACACTGACTTACTATATAAAAACACTTCATTTTTGTTTCAAATTTCAAAGTTATTTTCTTCTAAAATATTCCAAATTATAGAAATAAACTAAATTATTTAAGAATATATCTAAATGTATTTTTAATTACATTAAGATGCACTTTTGTCTTTTAATGTTTATTTATTAAATTTTTTAATAAATTATTCCAATCTATAATGATAAAATATATGCATTTACTATTTTTTATAAAAACATTATTATAAATATATTCATATAACATAAATAAACTAGAGCTGGGAGAAGATTAATAATGATTGATCGCATTCAAAATCAAAGTTCATTATGACATTCATTCATTCATTTTCTTGTCGGCTTAGTTCCTTTATTAATCTGGGGTCGCCACAGCGGAATGAACCACCAACTTATTCACCGTGTTTTTACACAGCGGATGCTCTTCCAGCTGCAACCCATCTCTGGGAAACATCCACACACACTCATACACTACAGACAATTTAGCCTAACTAATTCACCTGTGCCGCATGTCTTTGGACTGTGGGGGAAATTGAAGCACCCGGAGGAAACCCACGCTAACACGCAGGGAGAACATGCAAACTCCGAACAGAAAGGCCAACTGACCCGAGGATTGAACCAGCGACCCAGCGACCTTCTTGCTGTGAGGCAACAGTACTACCTACTGTGCCACTGCTCCGCCCTGTTATGACATGATAAATATATATATATATATATATATATATATATATATATATATATATATATATATATATATATATATATATATATATATATATATATATATATATATATATATATAGGTTAGGGTAATTCGGCAAGTTATTGTATCTTGATAGTTTGTTCTGTAGACTATCAAAAAGATAGCTTAAAGGGGCTAATAATTTTGACCTTAAAATGTTTTTTTTTAAGAAAATTTAAAAAAATATTTTTGCCAAAATAAAACCAATAAGACTTTTCCAGAAGAAAAAATATTATCAGACATACTGTAAAAATGTCCTTGCTCTAGATATCATTTGGGAAATATTTAAGAAAGAAAGTAAAATTTAAAGGGAGGCTAATAATTCTGATTTTAACTGTACAATTTATATCATATACATATATGTTTTATATCCAAATATATAAACTAAACCTTAAATATATGCCTGCATGTGTGTATACACAAAACAAATATACACAGTGCACACACATATATTATGTCAAATCAATTTTTTATTTTGAATGCGATTAATTGCGATTACTCTTTGCCCAGCAGCACTAAAAATAAACATAAAATGTACACACTATTTTACCAATTTTTATTATGCTTTAAAAAGATGTCTAATTGTTTCCTTCCATTCCCTCCATTTAAACTTAAACTTTTTTATAATACTCGAATTCAGCATGTGACACTCTTAGCTCTCAGTTTCCTTCCACACTCATCAATCAATCAATCACACACTTCCCTCCATTTTTCACACTTTCTTTTACACACCTCTGGGTGTAAGCTAATATTTTCATCTGATTTAATTCTCACCTGTCATTTAAAGACAGGTACTTGATGGTCGATTTTGCATCTGAATTGCCTATGTAAGGTCTGTAATTTTTTATAGTCTTTAATCATTTAAATGGATCTCTGAAGGTGAGGCTGGCCAGTTAACGGTAAGTGTGGGCTTATTTCTGGAAACATTGAGTAAGGGGCTGATGGATATGTTATTGTGGGGGTAAAACCACAAGAGGTGATTTTCTCCACACAAACAGCGGGGTCTCTAAAATGATGGCTTCCCACTCTTTGCTTTTTCGCCTACTTTCCTGGGTTGTTTATTGACAGATGAATCTTCAGAATGACTGAGTGGACAAGCAATGTTCCATCGCACTCATTACAACTTACCAAACTGGAGCATCAAATGACTATAATAGTTTTGTATGTGTGCATATGCACTATTAAACTATTTTACTTAGTTGACAATAATGCAACAGTTATAAGAAGAAAGTGTTTAAACTTCAAATTTCACTTGACATTTCTGAGTTTCAGTGCATAATAACACTGTAAAAAGTACATGTCAACAAGCCATGACAGCAAATGTTTATGCTGTATGTTGATTAAACTTATTTTTACAAGTTATGAAAAGTTTTAACTCATTTTTAAGTTATGAAAAGTTGAACTTAATAGTTTTTGTCAGTTAGATTGATATAGATGACAAAAAAACGTTCATTTGACTCAACTCAAAAATGTCAAAAAAACGGCTAGACTTTTTTTTTTACAGTGTAAGTGTAACCTTTTAACAATTAAATTCCAGATCATTGATTTGATATTTATCTATCCATGACCTCCTCAAACATCAACATATCAAGCAGAACAAAGTAACCCTTTGCACCACACTGTCGGAGTCCTGAAACATATTTGCAGCATATCTGTAGTATTTACTTCATTTATTTAATTATTCGTTTATATATATATATATATATATATATATATATATATATATATATATATATATATATATATATATATATATATATATATATAGTGAATATTAAATATTGTAAATATTGTAAAAATATTATGAAAGTGAAAAGGCAAACATGAAAAAAATATTAGGGTTATACGGTAACTTTATTGATATTAATATTAACTAAATATTAGACATTAATCTTTAACTAAATCTATAAGTCAAAACATATTTATTTTTTGTTTATCTTGGTGGGTTACATTTTTCTAATACGTTAACAAATAAATTTATTTCATAAAATTCATGGAAAGGTGGCAAATCTGTAGTGTAAAATACATACGGTGTAAAATAGAAGCAGCAAATAATCAGTATAGTTATAAAATGCAAAATACAAAATGTGGCATGACATGTTATCTGTTTAATATTTTAATGTTTATATTTTAATATAAATATAAGTTATAATAGCTATAATAATAATAATGTAATGATATCATGAACGTTTTCATGGAGTTTTTAACCACTGATATCAATAAAAAAAACTTATTTTTAACTTATTTGTAATCCCTTTTAAATATTATTTTGCTGTTTGCTACAGACAAAAAATAAAATAAATTCAATTAATATGAAGGATTAGAGTTAAAGTAACACAAAATAGAATGATTTCATTCATAACTCATTCGGTTTGAGCTCTGCTTAATTTAATCAGTTTATGGGTTGCCATTACTCTTTTTTATTAAGTCAAAAGTAACTTTCTTCAAAAAATTTATAGAATTTTTTCCAGATAATATACAAACTTATGAATGTATATGACGTATGTATGTATAAGTCCTATCAGCAAATAGATAACATCAAAAATATAGCGACAAAGACACAAGAAAACTGTAGAACCTTTAACTCAAACTTACACTTTTCTACCCCCTTCTAAACATCATCCCTCCCATTTCCCTCCCCTCCCTATTTTCTGAGGACTTCAATAAGTAGGCAAACAATGTAATTAAGTATGCAAATAAATAAATACATACATTTGTAAATATAGAAAAAGAAAATCTAAAAAAATAAATAAATAAATACTAAAAGTCTCTCTTTCTCCCTTCTAGTCATTATAGTCAGCAGATTCTGGAATGTTAAGGTTCTCAATGACAGACAGTATTGGACTCAATGTTTTGTGAAAGGAGTTCAGTGATCTTTTTAAACAATGTCTAAGTTTCTCAAGATAGATGCAATGTAGAACTTCTTTAATGCAGTGTTCTGACGATGGAGGGGACACATGTTTCCATTTGAGGAGAATTGCGTAAGGTGGTAAAGGCAATGACGCCGCATGTTGATGTTTGTGTAATTGGGGTTGGAAGATAACCGAAAAGGGCAGTCAGAGGGTCAGGAGTGATGATTGTATTAAGGGCTTAAGAAAGAATTGTAAAAATATTAGACCAATAATTTGTTAATTTGAACAGGACCAAAACATGTAAAGGTAATCGGTCAGTGACTGCTTACATCTATTACAGGCATGGATTCTGTCCGGAAATATTTTAGAAAGTTTGGCATTAGTGAAATGGCTTCTATACTTTACATTGTAACAGGGCGTGTCTAGCACAAATAGATGAAGAGTGAACTAAATTGAGAATGTCCTTCCATTGGTCCTCAGAAATCTCAATATCCTGATCTTGCTCCTTGTTTAAGTAAACAATTTGAAGAAACAAAGAAGTTATTCTAAAGTAAATTGTAGATATCAGCCGTCTTTAACTCGGACTGAGGTTAAGAATTTGTTCAAACTCTAATTTGGAAAATGGGGAACAGTTTTTGAACAAGATGTTTGTCTCACTTGAAAGAAACAGAAACGATGGTTATTTGGGAGGTCAACTTTAGTTGATAGGAGTGAAGAGGAGGAAAAAACATTGTTAATATACAAATCGTTCACAGTGGCTTGACCTTTCATTGACCAAGTATCAAAAACACAATCTAAAATAGAAGGAGAGAATAAATGGTCATTGGAAATTGGCATATGAATTAAGGCACTATGAAGACCAAATGTTTTCTAAACTGCTGCCAAATTTTCATAGTATTAATAACTATTGTGTTGATTGATGCTTTGTGTATTTCAAGAGGAAGTTGGGAATAGACTCTAGAACATAGACAATGTGAAGAGGCAGATAACTCTATGTGTGTCCAAGGCGGGTCAGAAACACCAGTTTTGTGAGCAATCCAATAAATTATTTTGATAATATTTCAAGCCCAAAAGTAATATTGAACATATGGGAGAGCAAGACCCCCTTCAGATTTAGGAAGCTGAAGAGCTGACTTCGAGCTGGTTTGTTACACCAAATGAATCTGCACATAAGTTGCTCTACGTTAGTAAAAAAAATATTTGTTTATAGAGACTGGGACATGTTGAAAAAGGTGTTAAAACTTGTGAAGATTGATCATTTTTGTAAGATTTACCCTACCTATTAGGGAAAGGGGGAGAGAACCCCAGACAACTATATCTGATCTACATTTATCCAAAAGTGATATGAATTTTTGAAGAAATAAATCTTTAAATACTTACTTTAGATACTTTAACCCTTCTAAAGCTAACCGAAAATGAAATGAAGAGTAAGGGAGGGCTTTAGCCAGCTGATTAATACAAAATAATTCACTCTTTTGAAAATTAATCTTGTATCCTGAAAGGGCACCAAACTGGTCAAGAATTCAAAGTATGGGTGGGAGAGAGACGAATGGGTCTGAAAGATATAACAACAAGTCATCTGCATAAAAGCAGAGTTTGTGTACTTGATCATAACGAGTGACACCTTTGAAGGTTAAACTAATTTATTTCATTTATTTAGGTTTTAAAGTGTAATAATATTGTATAGTATTTATTTACATAGTATAAATATAAACACACACCTATGGATGAATAGATGGATGGATGGATGGATGGATGGATGGATGGATGGATGGATGGATGGATGGATATATAATACAACTATTCTATCTTATCCATTCATTTGTTTTTGTACTTGGTGTATAAAAGAAAATAGCTAAATGATTTATTGTAAATAATCATTATAATCTTTTAATAATGAAATAATTTCTAAATGCCCAATTGGACAAATTATCTTAAATGTATTTTTAACTTAAATAAATTTGTATATGGTCATTATGAAATATTCATAATGGCAATAGCAAATATTTAACATCAATAGGTAATTTTAAAAAATAGTAATAGCTGCTCAGTTGTAATAAAGTTATTTAATTAATGAAACAATCTTCACAAAACAAGTCAGTATGAGTCAGAGTTGAGACAGAGCTAGAACAGGAAGGACTGATCTAAAATGAAACGAAACAGGAAAGATAATTAAAGTGCTGCAGAAAACAAACTTCAGGGTGAATGGTGAGACTTCAGAAGAAATAGGGTGGTTAAAACTTTACTCTCCATCCTCTGAACAGACTTGTCACTGCCACATGTCTGCGTCCCACATGCCCAGTCGAGTCAGCAGCCACCAGCAGCCGGCCAAAGTGGACGCGTCTCCTGCTGTCAGTCGCGCGATGTGCATACCCTCAGCTTCGGTCCATCACGAGAGCTTCATACAGGTTTAACATCTACCGGTGTCCGAGCCCATCAGTCCTCGTGTTACTGACACGTGTCTTTTCGGGTCCCGGCCTCATATTCTCTGTCTGCTCGTGTTGGAGGAAGCCGCATCACCAAAAGGATCTGTCACATTCAAAGTGAACACTTGTGTACTCGAATCAAAAGATGAGGTGACACGAACACATTACAGGCCTCAGTCACTGTCACAGATACAGATAAACAAAGAAATTAGATGCTGCTGTAGTGCTATGAATAATGAATTAGAGGCCAAAGTAGAACAAATCATTATGAAGAACATATAGAAATATACAATATATGTATATATGTACATATATATGTACAACATATATATGTAGAACATATTTTATAGCAGGATTAAGCAAAAGTCAAACTGAATAATTCTAAAAGAAAAACTGGAAAAATATTTTGTTTTTGTTTGGTTTTTGTTATCTTGCACTAAATTTAAAAACAAAAATAATCTAAAGGCCACCTATGATGAAAAGCATTTTTTGTAAGCTGGTTGGACAGAACTGTCTGTAGGTATAATTTGTCCAAATGACTTTGGGGTGATAAAAACACAAAATCTCTTTTTTTAACTTCTTGACATTATAGGTTCCAAATCCCTCCCATTTTGAGGCCCACCAAAACGTGATGTAGTGTAGTTTTTCTTGTTTTATCATGTCTCTGTAGTATCACGTATAATCATGTCAACAAGACAGGACATGCACAAAGCAACTGGGATTAAAATATCTGATCAGCTCTCTGTGATCATCAATAATCATCAAATGTGATCAAGTTTAAAACATTTTAAATCACTGCATGTTCATCATGAATTACAGCGATTTTACTGTCTTTACATATATTAACGTGTATTCTGTCACATTTGCCCTGCAAAAACAGTGCAAGGTTAAATGTGCATGCTGTGTGTTTACTCTGTGTGTGCGTGAACTTTGAAACAACATTGTGTGTTTGACTTATTAAAAGACTTGAATTAACTTCATAACAAATACATCAAATAATCATTGGGAAAGTCCTTGCAATAGTATTTCTCTCAAACTTTACTTGAGATCTGCTTCCTTCATGTCTGTCACTGTGCTGTTTATCCAATACAGCCGAGGCGGAGATTGAGGCACTCAACCACAGGCATGTGGGAATGGCAGGTGGGAAAAACTCGCATTAAAGGCACAGGCCACGAAAACAGCTACAGTACATTGTGTTCAGAACAGAAAATCCAATATTCTGAAAGGTGTAATAAATAATATGATGGGTGTTTTGAGCTGAAACTTTACAGACACATTCTGGAAACACAAAAGACTCATCTTAAATCTTGAAAAGGGTATAAAATAGGTGCCCTTTTAAGATTCAGGCTAAATGTCTTAGAAATAAATGGTAATGAATAAATAAATAATTTTTGTAGGCTAAAACTTCTATCAAACAAATACTCAAACAAACTGTTTGTTTACACAGCATAGTATAGTTAACATTTAAAAGTGGATCAAAGTGGTTTATGAAAAGCGTATAAAACTATTGAACAACACCCATTCTTGTCTTCAATTTAAATTATCTTTATTTCTACAGCGCTTTTAGAATGTAGATTGTGTCAAAGCAGTTCTAGTAAATTGAAACTGTATCAGTTCAGTTTTTAGAGTTGAAGTTCAGTTTAGCTTAGTTCCGTTTGTTTCATTTTCAGAGGTTTTTAAACATCTCTTTACCCACTTCGAATGTTATCATTTGATTGCACAGGGCCTCTACTTGCCCATATCTATCAGCTGATGACCACTGATAAAGCCCATTCAATCAAGTGATAACATTTGGGTGAACTCTTTACTGTTCCAGAAGAAAGCCAGTGAAACTTGTGATAAGATATCATCTTAATTTTTTACCATTAACAACGAGTCATAAATCCACCACAAATAAAGGAAGCAACTCAAAAGTTTCCTCTACGTAGCCACACTGACATCTATGCTAACCATACTGGTGTATTTTCTTTTCAGTTTTCTATTTTTCTCTGCATGTTTTTTCTCACTTCCCCTCTGTCCCCAATGTTTTTTTGTTTGTTTGTTTTTTTTTGTTTGTTCTCATATATATATATATAAAAATAACCATTCTCTCCCCCTCGTCTCTCTTTCGCTCTTGTCCTCCATGTGGACTGATAGTGGTTGTGATGGCTGGGGTGTGAGGCACTGCCCGGGTCCACTTCCATTCTGGTCTCACCCACACCATGTGTACCATAGGTGCGTGAAATATAAATACCGCACACCCCGTGGCCATGCTCATCCCAGCAGGACCCTTTCTGGCCCTCTGCCCCCCTTCATTTCTTCTGTGCCTAATTAGGATCTTGGGCTCGTTAAGGCCAGAGACCCCCAGGCCCGCTGACACAAAGTTGATTCTATCTGACGTAACAAGTCAATGCTAAGGGGATGGATGCTAATTTTAATTAATGGAACGTAAGGGTCAGTTTGTGCTAAAATGCTAGTGGAGACCGTGGACAAATTACCAAGAGGTAAACCACAACAATGATCATCATCAAAATTAAATGCCCAGAACGCACCAGTGCTGGAGTTTTTGACCTCTTGGCGACAGAAGTCTTAGTAGAACCTGTTGAAGACGCACAAAATTGTCTCTTTTAACAAAATGCTGTCTGTAAACTGCATGCATGTGTGCTTTAAGGGAGTATGGTTCCCAAATCAGAGTTTGTCAGTTCATAGAAGTCATAAATCAAATGTAATATTGAAACAATCAAAAGGAAGCTGCACAAGAAAGTGAAAATCACCATGCAGATTGACACTCGTAATGGAGAAACAAGATTAGTAATAAGGATATTATTACTGGTTGCAAAAAAAAATGATAACAATTGGATATAAGAAGGTTTTCCAAAGGTGGCTCAGTGGAATGAGAGAATCAAACAGGTCTATGTAATGAAAAAAATAACCGCATACCTACAAATGAAGAATTACAACATATTTAGATATGTATATTTAGAGGTTACTTGACCTATCACTAATGTAATCTGAGGTTACTACAATATAACACAATGTAACTTGATATACAAATGTATACCATCAAAAGCAATTATGATGGCAGTACCTTATTTATTTATTTATTTATTTATTATTTTTTTATTTATTTTTGTATTATTTTTATTTTATCTTTTAAAAATGTATTATATCGTTATTTTTATGTATTCCCTTATCTATAAGGGTTAAATTGCTGGGGAAGGGGATCTTATTAAAAATATTGTAAAACCCTAAATAGAAAGTAAAAAAAAAAAAAAGCTTGCATTAAGAAACTTTTTAGAACAGGTCAGTCCCAACATGGAAAGAACCTATATGAGGATATATGTACATATATGAAACCTATGCAGTATATTTGCACATATTTGATAATATATCCGCTGCATATATGCATATATATGCCACATATAGGCAAAACTGAGGTGCATACAAATGAAATCAGAAATATTAGCCTCCCTTTAAATTTGTTTTTCTTTTTTAAATATTTCCTTAATGATGTTTAACAGAGCAAGAAAATTTTCATAGTTTTTTGGTAATGTATTTTCTTCTGGAGAAAGTCTTATTTGTTTTATTTAGGTTAGATTAAAAGCAGTTTTATTAGCCCCTTTAAGCTATATAGTTTTATGATAGTCTCCAGAACAAACCAATATTGTACAAAAACTTGCCTAATTACCCTAACCTGCCTAGTTAACCTAACTAACCTAGTTAAGCCTTAACATGTCACTTTAAGCTGTATAGAAGTATCTTGAAAAAAAATCTAATAAAATATTACTTATTGTCATCATGGCAAAAATATAATAAATAAAACTATTATGATTAGAAATGTGTTTTAAAAAAATCTTCTTTCGGTTAAACAGAAATTGGGGGGAAAATAAACGGGCTAATAGTACTGGCTTCAACTGTTTATGTGCATATACAAGTCATATAGGTCTCCTGTATTGCTTCTTTATATCCACATATAAGCCTTATGTACATACAAGATATAGCTCATATCTCACTTTGGCAACTGCCATACATGATACCTCACTCATATTTCATATTATTAAGGCAATAACTAAGAACTAAAAAAGAATGCAAAAACATATGTATGTACAAACACAATTGGTATCACATGTTTGGCATGTCATGGAATTTAATTATGGCAAATAAGTGAGCCCACACCTATAAAAACATATATGTTTTAATTTTTTCACATTGGAGAGATGAAGACAGATTAGCCCCCATTAATTATTAGCTCCCCTGTTTTTCCCCCTATTTTCTGTTTAACAGAGAGAACACATTTCTAAACATAATAGTTTTAATAAATCATTTCTAATACCTCATCAGGCATCATGACAGTAAATAATATTTGACTAGATATTTTTCAAGACACTTCTATACAGCTTAAAGTGACATTTAAAGGCTTAACTAGGTTAATATGGTTTACTAGGCAGGTTAGGGTAATTAAGTAATTGTATATTGTTGGTTTGTTCTGTTAACAATCAGAAAAAAAATATAGCTTAAAGGGGCTTATAATTTTTACCTTAAAGTGTTTATTTAAAAAAATAAAACTGCTTTTAGCCAAAATAAAACAAATAAGACTTTCTCCAGAATAAAAATTATTATCATACATACTGTGATTATGTTCTTGCTCTGTTAAACATAATTTGGAAAATATTTAAAAAGGAAAAACAAATTCAAAGAGGGGGTAATAATTCTTTAACTGTATATAAAATTGGCCGTTTTTTATATTATATGTACGTACATAAAATATAGGAAAACTTCCAGTTTTACATGTGTCACATATATTAAAAATCTATATCAAAACCTATATCTTCCAATTCAGGTGCCTATGTGAGTAATGACTATAGGAATAGTAAACGGCAAAAAATGGTCAAATTGCAAGCTCTACAAATAAGTGTGTTTATGTGTTTAATATAAAAAGTAAAATTATGTAATGAGAAAATATAAATTTGCAACCCAAATCAGCATAACACATCTTTTTTTATGTCTAAAAATCAATAGAAACTGAAAGAGATTGCAAGTCTTGAGCCAAAAAGTTTCCAATGGCTGCGCCCACTTGTATGTGAAGTATAAGGTCAATAAGTCATTCTAAAAACCACCACATGTTGACTGGGGGTTTGCATTAATTGCAGCCACTGCATTAGTCATTTGATCAAATAAAATGCAGACATGTTAAGCAAGAAAAACCCTTTATAATTAAATAAAAAGCGTGGCCACGTAGTATATAGTGTATCTAGCAGAAAAGGGGTGTTCTTTGCTAAATTTATTTGCATTCCAGCAGGTGTATTTTTATTTTATTAGTTAAATCTGAAGGATAATGGAAATTAAATGAATTATGAATTATGAAATGAAACCTAAAAGCATGTGTCAAGACTTTGATACTAAATAATAAAAGGATGAGTCAATATTTAAAGCATTTTCACATTTGAGAGAGGGGAACTACCCTTTAAATCCAACTAATGCTAATCATTTAAAGGAACAGTTCACCCAAAAAAAATTGTTGCCATTATTTACTCTACAGTCATTTCAAACCTGCTGTCATTAATACTTACAAAATGAAAATTAAGAACTTCTAATCATATAGTGGTTTAATTCATTCCTCCCTACATCTTTCCGGCGCATGAAACTTGTGTGATGAATGTGAGAAGAGTGTTATTATGCATCCCTATCATGTGTAATAAAGCTGTGAGCTCCAGATGACAGTCTCTGTGTGTGCAGAGACCCAGCTGTGGCTTCCTCCAATCTGAGTGATGCCAAACAGAGCACTTAAACTAATAATGGCATTGTTTTGCCTCATCTGGTTTCACAGTATGATCTGAGATGATATATAAGCTATAATGGGTGTAACTGATACTCCACACCCATGGCAAAGTCATTTATGATATTCATTTGTGTATTTTGGTCTATTGGTAAATGTATAGGTCAGTGATGGTAAAGGTTAACCCATTTCACAATCTAACCTTTCACCTCCTCCTCACCAGGTGTGAACTGGGCCAAAAAAGACACAGGTAGGCTGTGAGGAGGAGGTAAGAGTAAGTGAGGAAGACATATTCCCATTAGACCTGATGTTTCTTTTTTCCACTTTCAACTTGTTTTAACTAACACAATATATTTGCGTAATTCAATATATAATTGGTAAAACAGTAAAATTAAGTAAATATAGTTTTTGAATGTATTGTCTTATTACATACATTGAGGTCTACATTTAGACCAATTTAACAAATATTTCAGAATATAAAAACAAGTGTCATTAAAAAAAAAAAAAATATATATATATATATATATATATATATATATATATATATATATATATATATATATATATATATATATATATATATATATATATATATATATGGATCATTCTCTTCCACACCGTTCTATTAAAGAACCCCTGTTATTATAAGGTCAATTAACACGTTCATTGTCTTGTAATATGCATTTATTTTTACCTAATTATCCCAGCGACTCCCATTTGATTCGTTCAGCGATTCATTTGTTCCCAAACCCCACCTTATTGCAATGCTAATCTGCACTGATTGGTCCTATGACCCAGTCTGTTGTAATTAGTTGACTGCATTAAGTGCGAGACAGTGAGAAATGCCCACCATGGCTTATCAACAATTTTTAAGCAGTCAGAGTGCAGATGTGTAAGCATACCTGCCCGTTTTACTTGGGAGGCTCTGAGAATCCTGTATTTCAGATCCATCTATCCATCTCCCCCCGGTCCTCAGCATTTTGGTACAGTCTGTGAAACCTCCGGCTCGCCAACTTTCGTATAGGATTCGATCGCAGCAGCTGCTAAAAACACACTCCATAGTACAGTTACTAACACCACACTACACAGTACCCGATTCTCAACAGTGTTATTCAGACACCTTACCCTGGAACCTGCTAACACCTACCACTCACCAAAGGGGACCAAGGTTTTAATCAAAAAGCAGTCGTTCACAGCCATGCACCTGCATCTGGTTATCGCAGCTGAGAAATGGAAACCGGTATACAGTGTTCCCAGATCTATTGTATTAATTACAACATTAAACAGCTGAGACAATGCTTTCTTACCTTTTCCAATCTCTACTCTCACTTATGTAAATTTGGCATCACGGCCAAATAACACTTTAGGTAAAGCAATATCCAACTCGATTAGTACTTTGAGTGCACTCAGCAGGTCTGGGAAGTGACGGAAGCGCGTTCATGGCGCAGCAGCCCAAGTAACAGTCCAGGTAGCAAATGTTTTCCTGTTTTTTTTTAAAACGGCATGTAGTGATAGGGCAGAGGAATCCGTGATGCAAACTAATTACCTCTCCTGCCACGCTTTCTTTAGCAAACGGTCGATGTAGATTGCTGAAGCACTCATCAGAAAAATGACAGGAACACAGCACAAGGCTTGGGCTATAATGCTAAGGGATTTTTGCATGAACAAATTTCAACCTCTGACTCTTCACAGCCTCATCTTTATAGGAAAAGTAACTAACTTTCCCTCACACTTCAGAGCATAGCATCTACACAACTTGATTCAACAGGGATCTGCTACAGTGTTTGTGGGCAGGAGGTTTCAATTTTCCCAGGTCTGCGCATGCAACAAATGGGTGGGGCTTGTAATGTAACAACGTCATGCCGACACGGCTAAAGACTCAACCCAAGCTCATTCTGGAAAAGTAGCCCCACGGACGTTTCTGGAGACCGCGATTTACGTGGCCGGAGGTACGTAAAGGCCGCGTTTGGTTGTTTTCGAGCGAACGCTGCGGGGCGGTGTGGCGCCGCTTCGCCCCTTCTCTTCGCGCTAGCCGGCCGACGGCTCGCCTCCGAGTGGAGGGCTTTCCCGATGCAATCAGTTTGTCCGCTTAGCTCACAGCGTTGCGTCGGCGGAGCGGAGGCCCCGGACGAGGAGGAGGAGGAGCCGGCCGCGGTGGACGACGACCGGGATCGAGTCCGGGGAACAGCAGGTTCCGGAAATCACCTAAGACGAAAAACGGAATCTGAAAAATAAGAGCGAGAACGCGGCGGGATCCGAAAACGCGGTCGAAATCGAAGACGAGGGCTTTTGCTTTTTTTTTTTTCTGGACGGCTTTTGCGAACCGTCGCTCGGGTTTAGGGAAGGAGGAGGAGGAGGAGGAAGAGGAGGGCGGCCGAGTCGGCCGATCCGGCGGCTTTTCGCGCGAGAACGGCGCATGCGCGAACTGCGCGCGCTCCCGAGAGGTGCCCGCCAGAGACGCGAAAAAGCGCGCACAGCGGCCTCTCACGGATCCGCGAAAACAAAAAATGCTCGAATACCTACCTCCCGGGACGTAAATCGCAGTCCGCAGAAACGTCCGCGGGGCTACGTTTCCACAATGAGCCCGGGTTGCAACAACTCATTACAACAGCGATTCATTCAAATCACTATGAGTCGACTCTTTTATAGATGAATCAATAGTTTTAAATACAGTGCCCTTTCAGATTTAAGCCTTAGCTAGATATTTCACTTTACTTAGAGCTGTTACACACTTCATGGAAGGTCATTTTCAAAAACCTATAATAGGGGCTCTTTAATCACTGCTTCTTTGAGTTTGCGCATGTTGGTATCAAATAAGACAGTATCGAGCCAACAAGTTCTTGGACCGCCTTTCCTTCTACTTCCACTGACCATTCTCAGCATGACTGCATTCTCGAGTAAATTGATATGCATGACATGGCCAAAATACAATACTTTCTGTTTGGTAATCATGACTTCCAGCGAGGTCTTTGGCTTGATGCACCCTATCACTTCTTTGTTGGTGAATCTCGCTTTTTACGGGATGCTCAACAGTCCCCTCCAGCACCACAACTCGAAGGCATCGACCTTTCTTCTTTCTGTCTGCTTGGGGTTGGGGGTTGGGGGTTGGGGGGTTGGGTATAGAACGATACAGGAGATGGGAAAACTGGAGTGTTGGCAGGTATGGGTTAACCATCTATTGATTTCAGGTGTTGTGTCCCCATTTTGGTCAGTCTTGGAACCAAGGAATATAAAGTCCTGGACAGTCTCGATTTCTTTTCTCAGAGGTCGTCATCACCTTTCGTTTTCTTGATGTTCAGGCACAACCCCACCTTCTCACTTTCTTCTTGCACTTTAAGGATGAGTCGCTCCAAATCTTCTCTACTTTTGACCAGTAGGGTGGTGTCGTGGGCAAATCTAGGATTGTTGGTTCTTGCTGCCAATTTTCCCTCCACTTTCGATGTGTATAGAAATATTAAAGGCATAGTGCATTTACACGTAAAAATACTGATCATGCAAACACTACCTTTAGTGAATGAAATCACATCACCTGTAAAGTATGCTGCTTTGTATAATGAATAATAGGACAGGGATTTTATAAAAGAAATAAAACTTTGACAAACTATCACCAAAAAAGAATTCTAAAATCTAACTTTTATTATAAAAATGAAAAGATAAATTAACCCACATGAACATTGGGAGAACATGCAAACTCCACACAGAAAAGCCAACAGACCCAGAAGGGAACCAGCTCCACTATGCTGCAAGGCGACATCAATACCCACTGCATCACCATGCCGCCATACTTAAAACCAAATGTACATTTATTATGAAACAGTTGCGAGACATACAGGTGTTTACATACAAAAGCAAAATGGTCACTTGGTCAAGGCAGTTTTACCTACATATGGAAGTAGTCAAAAGTGGACAAGCTCAAAACATTTTACTCCTGCATTTAGTGTCTTTTACTCTTGGATTGGTTCTAAAGCTTCTTAATAAACGGTGTAAACGGCCCCTTAATGGCCAACCAAATGCTTAACATTTTGCTTTATGTCCTACTCAGCCTCATCTTAATCACAGTTTCCCTCTTTGCTCACTGCTCTCCCTGTAACACACCCTCCCCCTCTTTTTCTGACCTAGATTTCGCAGTTGATCCAGGCTGGAAGGTTAACCCCTAGAGGGAGCACCTTGTCAGCCCACCACCCCATCAGTTCACACACAAAGGGCACCCTTTGTCACTTCACATTTCCAGGCTTTCCTTGCCTTACTGTCGCCTCCACTGTAATGGCCACTCTGCCATCAGGCTTCAGTCTCACCTTTGGCACAAGCACAGGTGTGGAAATCCACTCATACTGTTCAGTCCAGAATTCACGGTCATAAAATTTAAATTGCAAAAAAAAGGACATCTAGGAATGCTAAGAGATTAGTGAATGCAAACCTCTGTTTACAGCTGGTTTAAGATGCACTGTGGTTGATCGCAGGGAGACGCATTTCTGTTCACACCTGGTGCCTCAAACTGATTTTTTTTTTCATACTGTCAGAAATGTGTCTAATTTACATTAATTTATATGGTTTAGTTTGTATGAAAACAAATGCTTGTTTTAAGGCAGGGGTCCCTGCAGGGTTTAGCTTCAACTTGCCTCAACACACCTGATTGTTTTAAGAATACCTTGTAAGACCTTGATTAGCTTGTTCAGGTGTGTTTGATTATGGTTGGAGCTAAAATCTGCAGGACACCGGACCTCCAGGAGCAAGTTTGGTGACCCCTGTCTTAAAGGTTTGCTCCCAAACCCCACCCGTTTACTCTACCCTCACTGAGGGATGAGCAAATTGCACTACAATGTACAAATAAGATTGTAAATTAATACAGAATTGCAATCCAGACTCATTCTGAAAACATACCGCTATATACATTTCTGGATACCGTCAAATATGTCCCAGGAGTTACATTTTTAGTTTATATTATCGCAAATCCACCAGGAGGGCGCTGTGTACACTTTTTCAGATTTCAAATCTCTCTTGCAAGTGCCATTCGCACCTGCTGTTCTCACGTAAATCCACCAGAGGCCACTGTTGACTGACTGACTGACTGATCAACCACCCTCCTCCTTCCCAAAACCCAACCAATAGTGTTTTCAAAAGCACCGACTGACCCGGATCACTCTGTCTAATCTTCAAGAATAGCCCACAGTTAGCTCTTCCGTCATGTTTTCTGACTGACTTCAGATGGCTTTGCTTCTGTCTCCTGCTATCCTGATCCAGGGGCACAATTTCATCTTCCAGAGATCTTATTTGACCAATCTCATATCAGATTTCATGAACCAGCTTGAACCAGCGACCTTCTTGCCATGAGGCAACAGCACTACCCACTGTGCCACCGTGCCACCTTTTGTCATGTTTAAATTACCATTAAAATATGTGTTGTCATGGCTTTTTGATCATATTTTTCAAATAAACTTTAAAGTTGCTGTCTTTTCATGATCAAATCAGAACTAAATGTGTCATTTTGAAGACTGGAAAGTAATAATAAAAAAAAACTTTGTCTTAATGACTAACAATCTTTTTTACTTCATTCTCAGAACAAAGAGATCTCTCTCAGCTTTCCAGCCCAACTAAACCCACAGAACCTGTTTAAAAAAAAGCTTTTTATTGTTTTCTGTGTATGTAGAGCCCGGTGTGACGGAGTGCTGCCAGTGACAGGAGCAGAGCTTAGGTTGGTTTTGGCCCTCGCAGGGGTCAGCAGCCATCATACACCGGACCCTAATGCTGCTGATGAGAGAAAGACCACCCTGCAGGCCCACAGACCCTCGAGGAGCAGCCATTCAGCATCAACATAACCTGAGCCGACAGAAATGCACACACACACACACACACACACACACACACAGGACAGGAATCTGGCACATACAGACACACAGGCACAGAGACACACACAAATTAAAACATGTACTGTGACATTACACAACACATATATACACAGGTTTGTCAGGGGAAAAAAACATGAATGACAAGAGAACAATGTGATTGTGTGGCTCTTGCAGGAAAGTGCAACTCTTTAACAAATTGTATTATAAGACCACACAGGGAGAAACAGCCTGTATTACTACATAACCAATTACCATATTTTAAAAGTAATTCAGAAGCATACAGTATTGTTGGAGGTACTATTTTTAAAATGCTGGGTTACAGAACCCAACATGTCGATTAGGATACAAATTTAAGTGAATTAAACATAAAACAATTAAGTTGTTTCAAAAAGGCTCAGAATTGTGTTGATTTGACTCATTTTAAATAAGTAGTTTAAACAAGCAGCAAAAAAATTTTTGAGTGATAATAATAGTATGCATTTTATGTCAAATAATAACAATAATAATTATTATATGCAAATAATAATAATTGATTTAAAATAGTCATTTAGCCTATGTTATTGTAGTTATTAATATAACAGTTTCTGTAAAACAATATTTATAAAATTTGCATTGATAATGATTATTATTTTTATATTAATACAATTATTATTATCCTCATCACCACCATTATAATCAAACAAATTATTATTAATAATATAATATAATATAATATAATATAATATAATATAATATAATATAATATAATATAATATAATATAATATAATATAATATAATATTATGTGGGAAGGAACTTTTTTCAAGGAAGTCATTTCATATCATTAGAACATATGACTAAAGAATTGGATATTCCTAAAACACATTTCTTCAGATATCTCCAGGTAAGAAGCCTAGTCAAAAAGTTTTTTAATTCACTTTCAGCTCCTCCAATAAGCAGCTGGATTGACAAGATCTTTGACAAGTGCATCTGAGGGTGGTCTGATATCAAAAGTGTACAGTCTGATTCAAAGAGCAGCCGCACGGTCTAGATTTTTAAAGAAGCAGTGGTAAGATGACTTAGGAAATATAGTTCCAGAGGCAGTCTGGCAATCAACAGTTAAGCAAATTCACTCAACCTCAATCTGCATCACAGTTTATAGCAATTTAAGATAATTAATAGGCTGCAGATTCCCAAAACAGATCAAACATGTTCCAGGTGCCACAGAGATGAGACCACCTTGGGCCATATGTTCTGGACATGTACATCCCTAGGACCTTGGTGTGCAGTGTTTGAAACCTTTTCTTAAACAGTTGAAGTCAGAATGACTAGCCCCGCTTTGATTTTTTTTTTTTCTCCTTTTTTAAATATTTTCCGAATTATGTTTAACAAGAGCAAAGAAATTTTTACATTATGTCTGATAATATTATTTCTTCTGGAGAAAGTTTTATTTGTTTTATTTTGGCTAGAATACATTTTTTAAAAGCCATTTTAAGGTCAAAATTATTAGCCCCCTTCAGCTATATATTTTTTTTCGATAGTCTCCAGAACAGACCACTGTTATACAATAACTTGACTAATTACCCTATCCTGTCTAGTTACACTAATTCACCTAGTTAAGCCTTTAAATGTCACTTTAAGCTGTATAAAAGCATTTAAAAATATATATCTATTCAAATATTATTTAATGCCATCATGGCAAAGATAAAATAAATCAGTTATTAGAAATGAGATATGTTTCAAAATGTGTTGAAAAATCTTCTCTCCGTTAAACAGAAATTGGGGGAAAAAATAATTCAGGGGGGTAATAATTCTGACTTCAACTGTATATGTGAAAAAGAGATACAACCACACTCAGTAATAGCAATATTTGGTGTGATACCCGAAAACCTTGCACTACCAGCAGGTCAATTAAATACATTAGCTTTCTCTTCTTTGTTGGCCCGACGGCTTGTACTTCTGCGGTGGGAGTCAACTAAACCACCCTCACACACTAAATGGGTAGAAAATGTCATGGCACATATCTAAAGCTAGAAAAACTCAAACATTGCACCCAAAGGCTATATAGGCTAATAGATTCTTGAAAGTTTGAAGACCATTCCTGTCATATTTTGAGGACAGACTTTTTTACAAATATACTTTCTCATACGCGCTTGTGAACAGCACCTTAACAATATACAGTACAATGAAATACTTTCTCATTCGCATTTGTACACAGCACCTTATAACCTGTATATTTATAACAAATCTGTATACAATTCAACATCCAGATCTTTTTTTGACTAACTGCATCTGTTTAATGTTTATCGTCTTCTTTAAATATTAATTTTGTGTTGTCACTTGTCACTTTATGTACACTGGAAGCTTCGGTAGACAAAACAAATTCCTTGTGCTTGAAGCACGCTTGGAAATAAAACTGATTCTGATTCTGAACATCTAAATTGTAAGACATTCCGCAACCCAGATTAATAAAGGGACTAAGCCGAAAAGAATATGAATGAATAAATGCTGATTAAAATACATTTTTAATGGTGTATTGATATTGTAAGTATTATTGTTAATAATATTTTCTTAAGATATGACTTTATATAATAATAATAACACTAACAATAATAATAAATAACAATATTTATGAAATACTGATTTTTATTTTTATTGACAATTACAATGCCCGTTTAATCATTTACTTTTTGTATAACAATGTATACAGTGTATATA
Source organism: Danio rerio (assembly GCF_052040795.2). Classification (NCBI taxonomy): domain Eukaryota; kingdom Metazoa; phylum Chordata; class Actinopteri; order Cypriniformes; family Danionidae; genus Danio; species Danio rerio. Next base: position 31,031,718 of record NC_141032.1, read on the forward strand.
TTTGACATTCTGTAAAATATTTGAATATTCATAAGATGTTAATACATCCGATAAATATAAATAAATACATAAATGTTTCCAATTATTGGCAACACGCAAAAAGTTTACCACTAAGACTAAAGATCTGCTCGTCCTAACTAAGACATCAAGACAGACTGCAGCTCTTGTCAGCAGTGTCTGTGAAGAAGCCCACAGAGCTTCATTCTGCAATCCTGCAAACCAACGGCCCTCAAATTAGCAGCATCTTTCTTCACCTTCCCTCAAAACAGCTGCCGTGTTCAGCAGGAGGATGAAAAACTCTTCTTCAGGTGCTGCAAAAACACCTCTGCCGGAGCCCCTGTGTGAGTACCTGTGAATACACGTCATGTCAAAACACCAACACAAGACTTCATTAATTATCATATCATCAGTCTTCATAAGCTCATCAAGTGCAATTGAGCCTTGACTAATACTGACTTGTATTAACAAACTAGTTTTTGTTTGTTTCACGTCTTGTTGACCTCTGCTGGGGCTTTAAAATGAAAACAGATTGCTCTCTTGAGTAGTTCAATAATATGGTTTAGGGTGGCACAATGGCTCAGTGGTTAGCATTGTCACCTCACAGCAAGAAGGTTGTTGGTTTGAGTCCAGGCTGGGCCAATTGTTGTTTCTGTGTGAAGCTCTGGTTTCCCCCACAGTCCAAAGACATGCGCTATGGGTGAATTGGATTAACTAAATCGGTCGAACTGTATGAGTGCCTGTGTGAATGAGAGTGTGTGGGTGTTTCCCAGTAATGACTTGCGGCTGGAAAGGCATCTGCTGCTTAAATATGCAGGAATAGTTGGCGGTTCATTCCGCTGTGGCCACCTCTGATATATAAGAGACAAAGCCAAAGGAAGTTTAATGAACGAATACATGGTTTATATAATTAAATATTTATTTGTTTTGGTTAATTGGTCAAAACTTTTAGGTACCCGTGAAGAGAATGACTTAGAAATCATTCAGATTTTTTGATAAAAAAATTATACACTTGTATTACAATTATTATTATTATTATTATTATTCAATCATTAATTTTCTTTTCGGCTTAGTCCCTTAATTAATCTAGGGTTGCCACAGTGGAATGAACCAGCAAGGTATCCAGCATATGTTTTACACAGCGGATGCCCTTCCAGCTTCAACCCACCTCTGGGAAACATCCATACACACTCATTCACACACATACACTATGAACAATTTAGCTTACCCAATTCACCTGTACCGCATGTCTTTGGACTGTGGGGGAAACCGGAGCACCCGGAGGAAACCCATGTGAATGCAAGGATAACATGCAAACTCCACACAGAAATCCCAACTGACCCAGCCGAGGCTCGAACCAGTGACCTTCTAGCTATGAGGCGATCATGCTACCTCTGTGACCCCCTAATAGTGGATATAAAAGCAAAATATATTTACCTACTACCACTGTGACGCCAATAATAATAAAATTATTATTATTATAGGCGTCACAGTGGTAGTAGGTATTATTATTATTATTATTATTATTATATTAACATTATTATTATTATTATTATTATTATTATTATTATTATTATTTCATTTTTTACAGGCATAAAAACATAAATAGGAAAATTATTGACCAAAAAAATTATAATAAAACAATAATATTTTATAATGTTCTTAAAGGAAAATAAAAATATAAACCCATATATAATAATGTTTTAATAATATAATTATACTTAGTCACTTTTTGTTAAAAACAATACATTCATATTTTCCCAAATGAACTGAACATGAAACAATGAAGCTGTTCCAAACAATCCCAGGAATTGTGTTTTTTCTGCTCATTTCTAAGTAGTTTTAACAAGGAGCAAAAATATTTTTTGGAGTGTGTCATAATAATACTTCAGAAATTAATAGAGATTAGCATCATTTTTAAAGGGATGTTGTAGAGTGCATTTTTAAGGCTTGGTTGTGTTTATAAGATGCAAAGTAATGTTGGCCCATGCTTCACTTGTAAAAAAAAATCATGTTATTTTTCCATAAATCTTCCTTTAGTTGTATACAGCTACTCAGCTAACATGAAAAAGACTATTTTCATATTTCCTAGTTCGTCCAAAAGCCCGCTCACAAGAGGCTCTGATTGGTCAGCTAACATAATTTGCTGTGACTCGTGGATCAGCTCCATGTCATTAGGAAACGTCTCTGCTATAACATTACAGTGCATCTGGCTATTCCCTTTTGCTGCACGGGGTGTATGCTCAGAACCTAAAGGGTTTATAACATCCTTAACCCGGATGTATTTTTTGTAGTCCCTAAACTTTGTTCACTGTAGACTTTGCAAAGCTAACTCTGGAAAAGTCATTGTCTCCCTTTGCTTTGAACTTTGAGTGTATTACATTCAGAGATGTTGTTTATGTTCACACAGCTACATTACACATCAACTAAAGTTTTAAAAATTACATCGTGGTGGACCACGCATTAAAACTAATGTACTATAATAATATAATATAATATAATATAATATAATATAATATAATATAATATAATATAATATAATATAATATAATATAATATAATATAATATAATACAATACAATATAATAATATAATATAATATAATAATATAATATAATAATATGTTTTGTGTGTGGTGAATATTTATTAGCCAGAGTTTTTATCGTAAAATTGAGTTTTGTTGTCAGCACTTCTTATGATCACTGACCGGACCAGCAATACGTGCGACTTTAAAGGTCATTGTGGTCCTTCTCAGTAATCCATTTGTCAGCAATACACTGCAAAGCTAATTCCATCATTACATAACCTTTATTCTCATGAATGACAGTTCTTATGAAAGGCTACTCTATAGTGTAATTCAAGAGTAAAAGCAGACCAGCTGACCCATCTAGTCAAGCTTCAGCTCTGAATATTGACCCAGCATGTCTGTACTCATCACTACCCCGTAGGATCCTTTAACAGGGTCCTGACCCTCTTAATTTACACCCGCTGCCAAACAGTCTGCAGGCAGCAGGCATTTTAACCTCTTGAACCCTGCATTGCAAGAAATACATGAACAGAGATTTCACAGGCCACGACTGCATACAATAAACTACATGCAGAAAATAAATAAAAAGAATGAATTTGACCTCTACTCTAATGGCTCTATACTCCATATATACTTTATATATTTTTTATTAAACACTAAAATCCACCTTTATGGTTTAATTGAATGCACTGATTACAATTAGATTTAATTTATATATACAGTTGGAGTCAGAATTATTAGCCCCCCCCCCCCCCCCCCCTTTGATTTTTATTTTTTTATTTATTTATTTATTTTTTATATTTCCCAAATGATGTTTAACTGAGCAAGGAAATGTTCACAGTGTGTCTGATAATATTTTTTCTTCTAGAGAAAGTCTTATTTGTTTTTGTTTGTTTTTTTTCAGCTAGAATAAAAGCATGTATTTAACTTTTTTAAAACCATTTTAAGGTCAAAATTTTTAGCCCCTTTAAGCAACATTTTTTTAATAGTCTACAGAACAAACCACTGTTATACAATAACTTGCCTATTTAAACTAGTTAACCTACTTAAGCCTTTAAATGTCACTTTAAGCTGTATAGAAGTGTCTTGAAAAAATATCTAGTAGAATATTATATACTGTCATCATGGCAAAGATAAAATAAATCAGTTATTAGGAATGATTTATTAAAACTGTTTAGAAATGTGTTAATAATTCAGGAAGGCTGATAATTCTGACTTCTACTGTACAGTTGAAATAAAACAAATAAGACTTTCTCCAGAAGAAAAAGTATTATCAGACATACTGTGAAAAGGTCCTTGCTTTGTTAAACATCATTTGGGACATATTTTAAAAAGAACAAAATTTCAAAGGAGGGCTAATAATTTCAACTTCAACTATATCGACATAATTGCAAAATAGTTTGAAGCACCCTGTAAAGTTCAGTTGGGCGGTATTACAGAATATATTCTGGCACCTGCTTACTGTTTAAAATATTATCACAAAAAAATGAACGGAATAATAAAGCATAAGTGAAAAGGGAAAAGCATTCAAACCTCTGACTAGTAATAAACAAATGCCAGCAGTCTCTGACAGGAACATTTAGTAGAGATTATATCATCATAAAGCTTAGAGCTATTAGATAAGGGAGATTGAGATCAAATATGCCAAAAATATCACATAAACAAAGTCAGTTATGACTCAGGTTAACATACTGTATATACACTGTATATACACAGTAAAACCCAAAAAGTTAAGGCAACTGAAGCTGTTTGAGGAAACCAATAGCAACAAACCATTTAAGTTCAAAAACCAATCCAAATAAGAACTGTGAACTTAATCCATTGAATAAATGAAGCAATTCGAGCACAAAAACCCAATGAATGAAGAGAACTCAAACCAACTGAGTACTGTAAAACCCAATGAGTTAAGGCAACTCAAAGTGTTTGAGAAAACCGATTGCTACTGTACAAACCATTTGAGTAAAAAAAAAAAAACAATAAGAGTATTGTGAACTTACTCCATTTAAGTTAAAGTAATGAGGTGTTTAATTAACTTATTACCTTCAACACAGTTCAAAACTCTTCTCAAATGAGTAGAATTAACTTTCAGTAAACTTTGAGTTAACTACACTCGTTTCATTTGATAAAGTTGACTGTTGGGTTTTACAGTGTAGCTAGTGGAAAAATATCAGCATATTAGATTCATATAGATGAGTGGGTTCAAATAAGGTACTTTGTGAACAAATGATTTCATACACAGCTGCTTATAGCACAAGGCTAGATTCTAAAGAGCATTTGAATGGCCAAAAAATAATTTTGAGAAAATAAGTGCTGAGTGTTGTCATCAGAATCATTGATTTATACTGGCAAGAAGCAGAAGTTTGTAAGTGCAATGCAAATATCTTCTAAATGCAAATTTTGTCACTGTTTTGGCACAACCATATCAGGCCCGAAGCCAGGGAGCATTCGGTGGTTCGAAAGACTGATCAAAGTCTGACAAAATCCAGAATTTGGCCCCTATATAGTAACTAATTTGTCCCATTTTTGACGGTATGCCATCATGAATTGTGATGATAACTAAAAGAAGAAGGCTTTAAGAAGAATAACCAATAAAAGAAGCAATAAAAGAAGGCTTTTATTATTTAAATGGACACATTTTAACTAATGAAATGAGCTGGTCAGTTTGTTATTTGCCTATAGGCTTCAGTTTTTAATTCAAAACAAGTTTTAACAGATTCCCATTTTTTTGTGTGTTGCTTGTTTGTTTGTTTTTTTATGATAGACGTAAATAAATTAGCATTTAAAAAATAAGTATGCTTTCATACTTCTAAAATTCTAATCTAATTACAATAATTATTACTAATAATAACTTACAGTTTAAATGCAAATTTGTAAATAAACATACATTTTTGCAAACAAAAAAAAAAATAGTCTGATAAGCACTTAAAAATAAAATGATAAAAATATAGGAAGTATTTTTATTGCATCAAAAAGTGTGGTAATGATAATCATCTGACAAGCTAATCCAGCACAAATTAGTGCTTAAAATGTCACTAAAATGCAGTATTTGAGCCCCGAATAACTGCAAAATCGTCTACTTTTTGAGAAAACTGAACCACCCCTTTTAATAGGCTGGCTACAGGCCTGCATTTAGATAACCTTAAGGCTAACATAATATTCATAATACATGCCTTGCACTTCCTCAAATTAGCTCTTTTAAAATTGTTATGTATTCTTGTGCTTTCACACTGAATTGTATTAAAATATGTTCTGTTGTATTTGTGCCCGTCTCTGATCTTATAAGACACTTATGGAAAATTGGCTGCAAAAGTATAACAACCCTAATTGGGCTCACCAGACGAGAACGACAAGCGTGTGTGTGTGTGTGTGTGTGTGTGTTGCAAAGTGGACTAGCTGGAGGGGTTGGTGGGCAGGGGAGCTGAAAGGAAACACCGTTGTGTTGATCTTCAGGAATGCAGCATGCCAGAGGCCTGGCTCGGCTGGCACCAAACCCAAATACCTTGCCCACCCCTCTTCCTGTGCCTATTCCCTTTCTTCCTTGTCTCTCCGGAGATCCACCGCTACCCTCCTTCTCCCAAACTGCCATCCTCCACCCTCTGTGTGTAATGGAGAACCCGCGTCTCCACTTCCTCTGGCCAGATCAGCAGTCTCCCTCCCCCAGCGGCCTTCATTCCTGGCCCGGCGCTGCTGTTGCTGGCCGCCTGTCACAACTGGCCGGCCAGAATAGCTCCGTGACGTCTGCTGAGTTACTAGAAAATTGAACTCTCCCAAGAACCCCGGGAACAAGGATACGCAAACAGACAAAATGTATCCGTGCACTTGTGGCCATGCAGTTTCTGACACAGACACAGCTGCCCAGGTGCACTCCGGTCAAAACATGCAGTGTTATATGATGATTCGCTGGCGGTTCTAATCTAGACTGGATTATATTGGGGGAGTCAGTTTGGGTTTTAGTGAGGCTCGTCTTGATTTTATGGCTACAAAATATGCAATGATATTTTAAACACATGGATACAATGACAGAATATATAGCTAAAATGTTAAGTTTATATTGCACATGAAATGTAGGCATGTCATGTTGTATATATACAAATATGTGTTTGTGTGTGTGTGATATATGTGAACATTCAAAGCAAGCTAAATGACACAACCTAAATTGTTTACATTCTTTTTACTTCCATTGTACACTACCTAAGAGAAACAAATAATAACTCGACTTCTAGTCGATCATTTGGAAAAGTGGCAGAGGGTAGATTTGATTTGATGAACCATCTGTTGAACTGCATCCAAATGCAAATACAAAAACAAAATCCAATGCAAAAACACAAATACTGCAGAAGACCTATTGGAACTTGCATGGACCCAAGATTCTCATAGAAATCAGTCAAGCTTGGTAGAGAAAAAATCATGGTTTGGGGTTGCATTCAGTATAGGGGCGTGCAAGAGATCTGAAGAGTGGATGACAACATCAACAGCCTGAGGTATCAAGACATTTGTGTTGCCCATTACATTATAAACCACAAGAGAGGAGAAATTCCTAAGCAGGATAGCACTCCTGTTCATAATTCAGCCTCCAAATCAAAGTTCCTGAAAGCAAGGAAGGTCAAGGTGCTCCAGGATTGGCCAGCTCAGTCACCAAACATGAACATTATTGAGCATGTCTAGGGTAAGGTGAAGGGGGAAGCATTGAAGATGAATTCAAAGAATCTTGATGAATCAAAAACGCTTTCTTTGCCATTCCAGATGACTTTATTAATCATTTATTTCAGTCATTGCAGAGATGTATGGACATGGCCATACAGATTTTATTTTGGTATAATAAGCGTAATCTAGAGGCCTTTGCCTTTCATATAAGCCACTTCTGATACTAAATGATTAACTAGAAGTCAAGTTATTATTTGTTGGATAAGTACTTTTGTCAGGTAGTATATATGCCATTGAATAATTTGTCATCTAAATGTAATCCAAAAAAAAAGAAAAAAACTCAGATACAATCAATGTTTTGTACAGTAAATGAGGACAGTTTTATCTGATTTCTATGTACAAATGTATTCCTAACACATACCAAAACGCTCCTTGATTTTCATATACATTCATCTTGAGCACTACTGCAAATTCAACAAGTGTGGTTATCTTTACTGAAAAACTCAAGGACAAATGATCTAAATACACGACTAACTGAATTTCTAGCAACAATGTTGCTTTCTACATCACTTTGCTTTCATAGCTTCCTTTGAAAGTAAATTCAGACATAGACTCCAAAAGATGCTGTGAATATAATTTATCTCCAAATTCTGAAACATGAATCACATATCTCAATTTCAAAAAGTCAAGTTACACAACATTTCCATGATCGTTCTATATTGAAAATATGTAAGTAACAGAAAAGAATCTCATTTTGAGGGATGTAAACAATAACAATGATCCCAATGTATTTCCTGTCTAACATTTTAAATTTAATGTTTCATGTTCATAGCCCAATGACATTGAAATAGTCTATAAAATTGTGTGAATAACTGTTTATGTATAGTAATGTGCACAGTTGAATACAATTGTATTAGCTCTCCTGTGAAATTTTAATTCTTTTTCAAATGTTTCCCAAGTGCTGTTTAATGTAGAGATATTTTTTCAAAACATTTTTAAACATAATAGTTTTAAGAGCTGCATGGTGGTTAAGAGGCTAGCATGATTACCTCAAAGAAGGTCATATGTTCAAGAAGGTCCTGGCTGGACCAGGAGGCAATTCTTTGTGGAGTTTCCATGTTCTGCCCATGTCTGTGAGAGTTTCCTTTGGGTGCTAGCTTTTTTACATTCCAAAGACATGCAATAGCAGTGAATTGGATAAACTAATGGGTCATAGTGTATAAATGGGAGAATGGGTCCCACTTTATATTAAGTGGCCTTAACTAATATGTACTTACACAGAAACTAATAGTTTGTTACAATGTACTTATTGTATAAATACATGTATTTACTATGTACTTAAGCTTGATTAAATATATGTATGTAATTACATCTGTAAGTAACTTTTGTAATTAAATTTGTAAATACACTGTTGACCATCCCTTACACCTTAACCCACCATTAAACCTACCCATGCCACCAAACCGGTCCATAACCCAACCTCTATCCCAACTCAAAAGCACCACAAGTGTTCTCAAATACATTATAAACACAGTAAGTACATTGTATTTATTTTTTGATGTAAGTACATAGTAGTTAAGGACACTTAATATAAGGTGTGACCGGAGAATGTGTTTCCTATCAGAGGGTTACACGCTGAGTTGGGCAGGTACGACATCAAAACAATTGCCAAACTAACTGGCAGTTCATTACCCCTGATAAAGCAACCAATAAACAGTAGGAAATTGAGTTAGTTGTAATAATCGAAATAATAACTATAATGTAATAACTATGTAATAACTACAGTGTAATAATTTCTAATAATCCTTTTGATTTAAAGTAAAAAAAAATATATATATATATATATATTTTTTTTTATATTTTGCAAGATACTAGCATTCAACCTAAAGTGCAATTTAACTAGGTTAATTAGGTTAACTAAGTTTGGATAATTAGGCAAATCATTGGACAACAGTGCTTTTTAAAAATGAATAATTTCTTAAGGGGACTAATCATAATGGCCTTAGCAGTTTTCATCTTTTTTTAATAAAGAAACAGGATTTTCCAGACAAAAAAAATATAATGGGAAATACTTTGAAAAATGACCTTGCTCTGTTAAACATCACATCAAAATTTCACAGGACAGCTTCCACTCTTTACCCCAGACTTCCAGATACAGTACATAATGCTCTCATGCTTCATCTTAGAGTCCTGTTCTAAATCAATCACAGTGTGCTTCTCTCTTTCTCTATACTGTAAGTACTTTAAAAAAAAAATCAAGGCCATATGACCTACAATACACGACTAGCTTGCATTTCATGTGCCGATGTCACTTTCAAGTGCTTTCACAGGTTCTTTCAAAAGTACATTCTGACACACGAACCCCAAAAGACGCTCTGACCTCAGCGAGCGTCACATAAACATCCTCACAACAAAAGCTGAGCACTCTGTGTTCTCGGCGCGTGACACGGCAGCTCAGCTCGGTGTCAGGAGGAATGATGCATGTTGACTGCAGCCCTGCGTTTGTCAGACGAGGTGTCCGTGGTAAAATTGCCAAAGCCAGCAGATTGACACTCATTAGCAGGCCGCCGATAGCCAGCGCCCGGGGATGCAGAGCAGGGAGACCATATCCCACTAAAAATACATGATTCGAATGATTGGTACTGATAAAAGTGGACAAATTAGAAATAGAAGAGAGGCTCGGGCAAGACCTCTGGATGGCAAGCTGTTGTCACATGAAAGGCCGCTTAAAGCCTCCATGACACCCACCACCTCCAGCCTCTTAGTGCTGGTGTTGAACGCCCTTAAGCTGAGCCCGCTGTACAAGCTGCCACTCACAGGCACACATATACTGTAAATTATGCACACACACACACATACACATACACGTCAATGTCTGCTTCGTGCCACAGTTTAAAAGCAGGAGTGACCAAGGCCAAATCCTAGAGGGGGAATTGAGTAACACATCCCAGCATTCGCCATGGTGAAGGTCCTGCCCTGCTCTTCATGCCCTAGTCCTTTGCACTTTGCATGGCTTCACAGACAGAAAGGGCACCTGTCCATCACTGCCTTTTGCTCAGCATCCCTAAATTGAGTCATTCATCATTACGCATGTTCCGGTGTGTCAATCATTCAATCAATTGGAAGATTATTACAGTAATTTAAAAATCGAGCCCTCCAGCATGGAAAGTGGAAAGAGATGAAAGAAACTTTCAAACTTTTTGTGAATGGTATCTTTATCATAATATTTTTGCTTAATGTTTAAACACTTTAATTTGCATCCTAACTGTTGGGTTGACATTTTTGTACAAAGGTTTTCATTAAAACAAACAAAAGAAAAAACTTGCTAAAAATAGCTTGGAGTGGTTTCGGGAACACAATTTAACATAAAACAGGTCAACCAAACAAGTTAAAAGGGGGAAATCAAAGGTTGAAGGCAACATTTAATGGTTTGTAAACATTCTTTAACAATTTTACTGTACAGCAGTTAAAAATTGTTTGTAGGAGATTTCTTATGTAATTTTTAACACTTTATCTCAGTGTAAATTGTGTAAAAATTGCAAATTGTAAACCTTTTATCAGTTTTGGCCATTCATTTGCATTCAGTGGTAATGCTTTTGAAAACGATATGGTCACACTTTATTTTGATGGACCGATTGGTGAATTTAAGTTACATTGCATCTACATGCCAATTAATTCTCTTTAGATTATATGTAGACTGTTAGGTTGAAGTTGGGGTTAGGGTTAGTGTAAGTTGATATGTACTTGCAAAGTTTCTTATAGTCAGTTAAATGTCTGTTGAAGAAGCAGTATTAACATATATTAAGCAGACAGTCTACTCATATTGTACTCAAATGGACCATCAAATTAAAGTGTTACCAAAGATATTAATGAAAAGAAGTACAGTTACCAAGCTAATGTGAACTTTTTGAAAAATATATATGTGATTTTGTAAAAAATATTTATTATAAAATATTATTATTATTAATATTAATATTATCTAAATTATAATTATAATTTAATTACATGAATATACAACGCACTGGCCTAAAATGCAACTTTTGAAAAGGGATTTAAAGTGCAATATTCTCAAAATACATTATCCTCTTGGTGTAACCTACAAAAACTTGATTAAAAATTGTCAAACATAAAATACTCTTGCTTTTTGTCAAACTTTTCTAAAACACAAAAGATCTTAAAATCTTATCCGGTTTTTGTTGCCTGCTAGTTCTCCCCGCCCACTTTTCCCATGTGCCTGTCAGAATGTGCCTCAATCTCCACCCCCGGCTGCATCAGATAAACAGCACAGTGACAGACATGAAGGAAGCAGATCTCATGTAACGTTTGTGAGAAATACTACAGTAAAACTTTTCCCAATGATTGTTTGATGTTTTTGTTGTAGAGTTAATTCAAGCCTTTCTGCAACGAGTCACACACAATGTTGTTTCAAAGTTCACGCACACACACACACACATCACGCTCGTTTAACTTTGCACTGTTTTTGCACAGCAAATGTATTATATTATAATACATATGTATGTAAATATATTGTGTCTATATACAAAATAAACCCTATTTAATGTCCACAAACCAGGATTGAAGCATCCTCTTTAATAATTGTACTGACACACCGATGTGCTAATAAAGTAAAGATGGTAATATTGTAAAAACTGTAATTGATTACAAACATGCACTGTCAAACGTGTTAAACTTGTAAAACTTATTCTTGATCATGTAGATGATGATTGATGATCACAGAGAGCTGAACAGATCTTTTAATCCCAGTTGCTTTGCACACGTCCTGTGTTGTATATATGATTACTATGGAGACATGTTAATATGCGGCCGTCAATGTCATTTCATTTGGTGGGTGGGTAGATTAATTTTAAAAATAAAATTGAAAGGAAATCTAAATGACTCTGGGCACACTATATCTGCACAGTTATGTCCAAACAGCTTACAAAAGATGCTTTTCATCATAGGTGCCCTTTAAACATTGTATTGGACTCTAACATCAGATAAACTATGTGTTTAACAAATCTTGAAAGCAACACAGAATAAAAAGCAAAAGAGAAAGAGGATCAGTACAAGGTCCATTTTTCCCACAGTGATCCGACCTGGATGTGGACTAAATATCCTGCACCCAACCTGCCAAAGGGTGTCCGGTGCAGTCCAAATGTGGCAGGATTTAAACCTGTGCCAAGTGTGTCACCATGCAGGACTGAAGGGTCAGTATCAGAAACTACACTGAAACTCAACTCAACTCAGGAAAACCAGAAAACAACAAATCATAAAGCTGTCAAAATCTGTAATGATTTTGAGGAGAAAATAAAAGTGTAAACTCCACACAGAAAATATAGATCTGAACCTTTTTATTGAAAAAATAAGTGAACAATGGCTAATGCTTAGTGCTGAAAAATAAGACTGTATTGCAAAGTGTTACCAAAAAAAAAAACTTAGACCTGAAACTTTAATCTGTAAACCATATTTATTAATCATATGTACAACCTACATTAAAAAGATGTTTTGTGCTTTTTGACATTTTGAGTTAAATTAATCCCTAAAATTGTTGGGTAACACTTTATTTTGATGGTCCATTTGAGAGTTAGTAGACTCTCTGCTTAATATTTGTTGAAACTCCTCCAACAGATATTTAACTGACTATAAGAAGCTTTTCATGTACATGTCAATTTACACTAACCCTAACCCAACCTTACAGTCTACCTATAATCTAATGACAATTAGTTGTCATGTAGTTGCAATGTAACTTAATTCAACAAACGGACCATCAAATGGGTGATGCGGTGGTGCAGCAGGTAGTGCTGTCGCCTCACAGCAAGAAGGTCTCTGATTCGAGCCTCGGCTGGGTCAGTTGGCATTTCTGTGTGAAGTTTGTATTTTCTCCCTGCGTGCGTGTGGGTTTCCTCCGGGTGCTCTAGTTTTCCCTACAAGTTCAAAGACATGCGGTACAGGTGAATTGGGTATCTAAATTGTCCGTAGTGTATGAGTGTGAATAAGAATGTATGGGTGTTTCCCCATGGGTGTTTCCCAGCTGGAAGGGCATTCTCTGCGTAAAACATATGATGGATAAATTGGTGGTTCCGCCGTGGCAACCCCAGATTATTAAATGGACTAAGCCAAAAAGAAAATGAATGAATGAATGAATGAATGAATGAACGAACAAATGAATGAATGAATGAATGAATGAATGAATGAATGAATGAATGAATGAATGAATGAATGAATGAATGAATGAACGAACGAACGAACGAATGAATGAATGAACCATCAAAATAAAGTGTGACCAATTGCTGTTAAGCATTTAAAATGCATACACAAAACAAAATATGTTATGATTATTTTAGTGGATGAAAAGTATTTTTCATATTTTATAACATTAATATTGTAACCTTCTTTTTTTAGATTTATATTTATTACATAAACTTTTTCAGCCGAACTCTTAATAGCCTTAATGAATCAAACAAATAAAGCAATGTAAAGTGCACTGTAACAATTTACTGTAGAATTTGCAGTAACTTACTGGGAGCAGTTCGCCAGTAACTTACTGCAACTTAATTACAGTAAAAATACTGTATTTACAATTACTGTACCATTTATCTAGCTCTATATTTACAGTATTGTATACCTCTACTGTAAAATATACAGCAATTTTCACACTGAAACTTTAAAATACAGTAACATACTGCATAACTGCCCTACTGTAAAATAGAGTTGATATTACAGTTAAATACTGTGTAATTTACAAAAATCGTTAACAGTGTGCCTCAGTTCTCGGTCAAATAATTCCTGTGAATTTTTTATAGCATTTATGACTTCCCTTTAACCTGTCATAAGCCTGTCAAAGCAGAGTGAGATGTATTTCACTTCAGCTCACCATCTGTGCTATCCACTCACTGCAAGACAAGGAATTCTATCTACTGTATATGGATATATTCATATGATATAATAATATTTCATAAATAAATATTAATGAATATAATATGCATTTATAGCATTCAAAAGATTCAATTTAATTCATCTTTATTTCTATAGCACTTTTACAATGTAAATTGTATCAAAGCAGCTTTACATAGAAGGTTTAGTAAATTGAAATTGTGTGAGTCCAGTTTTCAGAGTTGAGGTTCAGTTCAGTTTAGTATGGATTATTTTCACTGCTGAAAGTCCAAACACTGAAGAGCAAATGCATTGACGGGCAGCTCTACAAGTCCCAAACCAAGCATGCCAGGGGCAAGGAACTAAACTTCACCAATTGATGAAAGTGAAGGTGAAAAACCTCAAGAGAGACCAGGTTCAGTTGGGCACAGCCATTTCTCCTCTGGCCAAACTTGTTGTGCAGAGCTGCAGTCTAGGCACCGGAGGCTGGAGAACACTGGACGCTCATCATGGAGATATATAACTAAGATGTATTACTCAATACTATACAACCAAAATAAATATATAATATATAATTCTAACAGTTGTTTTACATTAAGTGTATCTTAATAAACTTTTTGGTTTCCGATTAAGTCTGTCAGTATGAAATGGAACTGTTTGATAAACCAACATTTTTCAAAAAATCTCATTCATATACACTCAAATACACCCATACTCACACATCCAATTTACGTGCATTATATTAAACTGATAGTTTACCCAAAAATGTTATCCCTGTTCGCTTGCCCTCAAGTGGTTCCAAATCTTTATAAGTATTTTATTTTGTTGAACTGAAAAAAAAATGTTTAACTGGGAGCCGATTCGAATGTTATCACTCAATTAAATGGATGTTATCAGTGATATATATGATAGATATGGGCCAGTAGGTTGTTATCAAGGTTGTTATCATCTATTCACATGGTTAATCAGATAGACACGGCTGTGCTGAAAGTTAACGAGAACTAATTATATTATTTATTACATTTCCCATTAATTGTATTTTATTAATGTCGACCCCTACCACAACCCTAAATCCAACCGTCACAGTAATGTTAAAACAGATCCTAATCTGGAGTCTTCTATATTAGCATAACTGATTAACCATGCGGATGGGTGATAACAGCCTTCTGAGCATGCCAATAGGCGCAGAAAGCCACTACTGGCCCATATGGATCAACTAATAACAACTGATAATGCCCATCCAATCGAGTGATAACATTTGAATTGGGTGTAACTGGTAACCACTGACAGCCATAGTAGCAAAAAAAAAACACCATTAAATATTTTTTTGTGTTTGTTACAAAAAGTCAAACAGTTTTGGAACAAGTGTAAATATTGATTGGATATTCAGATTTGAAAATCCCTTCAGTCTATCCCTTTAATATAACACTATGTTTAATAATGGATTAATAAGAAAATATAGAATGCGGGCGACACGGTAGCTCAGTGGTAAGCGCTGTCGCCTCTCTGGTTCAAGTTCCGGCTGGGTCAGTTGGCATTTCTGTGTGGAGTTTGCATGTTCTCAGGTTTCCCCCAAAGTTCAAAGACATTCGCTATAGGCAAATTGAATAAGCTAAATTGGCTGTAGTGTTTGTGTATGACTGCGAGGGTGTATGGGTTTTTCCCAGTACTGGGTTGCTGCTGGAAGGGCATCTGCTGTGTAAAACATATGCTGGATAAGTTGGCGGTTCATTCCGCTGTGGCAGCCCCTGGTGAATAAAGGGTCTAAGTCGAAGGAAAATTAATTAATTAATTAATAATGCGCATGCATGCAATAGATACAACATTTATAATATTAAATTTAAATAATATATAAGGGATTTATAAAAATAAGAATGATGTTTCAAAAAGTTATATGAACGCCTGAAAAATGTCTGGAAAGTTTTAGTTTCCTTTTCCGTAAAATCTAAATCAATATATTTTTTACGTGAATGAAACTTCATCATTGCATCAAAAAAAAAATTAATGATTCTATCTGCCTACAAGAGGTTGTATTATTACTCAAATCACCCAGTCTTTCTCGCTATCCTTCTCAGCATTACCCCACACATTGCCCCAGCAACAATCCCCTTCTGCTCTATAAGCGTTGATGTCTTTTTCCACACCATCTCTCCGTCCCGTTTTCCTCCCTCCCCTCGTGGATTAAGATACAAAACTCCAGCTCATATTGCCCTGTTACACAGCTCATCCGCAAAAGGTAGCTTTAATGGGGTTCCGCAGTGATTTATGCCTGCCCCAACAAACCAACGCAAATGAGACTCGACACTGGCCCACATACTTTTTCCAGGCTTCGAGCCAACAGATACAGACAGAGACGCGCGCTATTGCTCATTCATGATTTCAGTCAGAGGAGTCGCGGTGCGCTTTTTAACATCTTTAAGAGTCAGCTTTCTCCAAGTGTCCCGAGAGGCTGCTGATTCCACATTACATCCCGTGACCCCTGTGTGACAGTCGACATGACAGTGGTGATGATTTCTTAATGTCCGCCAAGTGGGCGTCGGCGGGGGTCCCGATTCTGACATTCAGGAGTGATGAACGTCCTGTGGCCAATAAGTGGAAGCCGTGTTTTGGAGGCCCGCGGAGCAGGACAGGGGAATGTGGGAGAGCACAGCTGTCTTCGGCTGTCAAACGCAGACTCTGAACTGTCTGAAGATGAAGATGATAAGTTTGGCATTTCGTCTGCATAAGAGCTCCTCCTCATCTTCTCAGGACAGAGAGAGTTGAGAAGAGTTTTACATGTTAATGTTGTGATACACATTTCACAACATTAACAGAAACAACATGCCTGATCAGGTGCTGAAATGACATGAACTTGTGCTGCTGTATCCTTTCAGCAGATGTAGCCAGAGAAGCTAACTGTAGACAGTTATTGTTTATCTTTTTTTTTATGAGCCTGCATGGGCTACTTGTTAGGAACCAGAGAGAGAAAACATTAGTTTTATGCAAGTTAGTCATTTTATTTTTTATTTTTTAATTTTTAAGATAAAATATACATGTACTTGTATGCAATATAACATATAGATTATTAGCAAAAATGGATATATATATATATATATATATATATATATATATATATATATATATATATATATATATCCATTTTTGCTAATAATCTATATGTTATATTTATTATATATATATATATATATATATATATATATATATATATATATATATATATATATATATATATATATATATATATATATATATATATATATATATATATATATATATATGAATGAACTATCACACTCGTAGCAGTGCAAAATGGCTGTATATCGGCACTGGTGGGCGGTGTGCATTGGCACGAGGCCACAGGCCAATGACCAGTGACAATATACTGCCATATCGCACTGCTACAAGTGTGATATTGCGTTTATAATACAGTTTGACGGCATAATTGTGTATATAAAAAAGAAAATCAAACATGAGTCTAAAAAACCTTTTGTATTAGGAACTACTTTCTTCTGCCTTTCATTCACATCTGCAGCTGACGTCAGAACAACAGAAACTGTTGCTACTTCACCAACGTCGTATTTGAATGATTCTAATGTCTGAAGTGATGACAAAACAGGTGATTTCACTCACACTTTAAGATTTTAAGACTAATGGCATGAAATGCCATCAGTCCACTGAGATTTCCCAGTATTTCTCTGTTGCAATCGGGATATCAAAATAATTAACCCCGAAAAAGCCAAAGCAAAACAAACACCAGAAGATTGCTGTTGTGTTTACAATAAGGAAAAATGCTAAACACGTGCGGGCCTTTCTTCTTTCTTGCTTTTTACTGAACTAGTCTGCAGTAACGAAAACAGGACACCCATTAGAAACAAACAGGTGACCAACCAAAAAGTAACTCAGGGTCATACAAAGAGAGGCCAACACAAAATGCATACATTCCTGAGATGCGAACACCACCTCACACTCAATACACTACAATTATATGGTATAAAAACAGCATAAAAAACAGCATTCTACAACATACAAAAAAGAGAGATCGATTTAGAATGTCACTTAACAGTTTAATAATGATTTGATCAGCTGTAGTTAGAAATTATGCTGTTTTTGTTCTCTAAGGGTTTATTATTTTGTCTCTGTTAACGTTAACGTTAAAATGTTCCATTTTGTGGATGAACAATGTTATTGCTCTACTCAATAGCTGTTTCCAGCCACCTATTTTTATGTGCTTTTTGGATGTGCATAAAAAAACTGGTCGATGAAAACGCCAAGATGCTCATAAATTTCGAAACTGAGTAGGATAACCTTTTTATTTGATAAGAAAAGATACGCATTAAAATGCGATGGAAACACTTTTATCGAACAAATTACAGTATGCACATTAAAAAAGTCGATCATGTGATGATAAAAATGTGTGTGAAATGGACAAAAGCAGCAGGCTGAGCACACTGTAAAGCACCTGAAATACTTTTTTGATCATTCTAAAATGCCTTAACCATTTCAGTATTAGTGTTATTATATTAATAATGACCTCCAGAATCAAGAGCATCTGTGCTCCGCGTCTCACGCCTTCAAATGCCACTGCGTGTTCAATGCATGTCAGGATTGTCTAAAGAGGCGCAACTCATTTATTAAATTAAGAAAATATTCAAGCAGCTTCTTCTACCACAGTAAATTTTGTTTTTACTGTAGATATTTGGCGCCAGATAATCAGGAAGTGACAATTTTGTTCTCTTTGATTATTTGGATGTAAACGCTGCTTTATTCGCACATTTTTCATGCAATGATGCAGTTTTGCGTATAAAGTTAATTCTCATTTTGGATGGAAACATAGCTAATGACAGGCTAATGCCCACCGATGCGCTGTCTCTCAGAAATTATAAATATTTAAAATAGGCACTATCCTTATATATAAATTGCATAGTTGCAATCTAAACAACTACATTCTCACCTGAAAAAGCCTCAAAAGTACATGATGCTGTCCAACAGCAGCAATATTTGTCAAACTGTTCTCTGCTTGTCGCTGTATGTGGGTGGTGTAATACACAAGGGTGAAAGGTGAAGAGGCTGGACGAGTGCTGTTATTTGTAGAATATCGCACGACTGTTAGCCAATCAGATTCAAGTACCAGACAGAACTGTTGTAAATACAGTTAAAGTCAGAATTATTAGCCTACCCTTTGATTTTTTTTCTCTTTGGTAAATATTTCCCAAATGAAGTTTAACAGAGCAAGGACATTTTTACAGTATGTCTGATAATATTTTTTCTTCTGGAGAAAGTTTTATATGTTTTATTTCGACCAAAATTAAAGCAGTTTTTAATTTTTCAAAGACCATTTAAGGTCAAAATTATTAGCCCCTTAAAGCTGTTATTTTTTTTCGATAGTCTACAGAACAAACCATCTTTATACAATAACTTGGCTAATTACCCTAACCTGCCTAGTTAACCCAATTAACCTAGTTAGCCTTTAAATGCCTTAAAATGTATATATATATTCACAAATTACATTTACACATTTTTTTTGTAATATATTATATTATATTATATTATATTATATTATATTATATTAATTAATTTTCCTTCAGCTTAGTCTCTATTTCAGAGGTCGCCGCAGCGAAATGAACTGCCAACTATTCCAGCATAGGTTTACCCTTAAAATGCCTTAAAATGTATATATATATATTCACAAATTACATTTACACATTTTTTGTAATATATTATATTATATTATATTATATTATATTATATTATACTATATTATATTATATTATATTATAATATATTATATTATAATATATTATTATATTATATTATATTATATTATATTATATTATATTATATTATATTATATTATATTATATTATATTATATTCATTAATTTTCCTTCAGCTAAGTCTCTATTTCAGAGGTCGCCGCAGCGAAATGAACTGCCAACTATTCCAGCATAGGTTTACCCAGCGGATGCCCTTCCAACCGCAACCCAGTAGAGGGAAAACCCCACACACTCATTCACTGCTGTCTATATTATATTATATTATATTATATTATATTATATTATATTATATTATATTATATTATATTATATTATATTATATTATATTACTGTATGATAAAATTGTCTTTACTTATTATTTTTTACAAATTTTACTGGATTGAACATAAAACAAATGAGTTGTTCAAACTAAAAAGTCAAGAATTGTGTTTTTGCAGCTCATTTTAAATATATAATTTGAACAAGCAGTAAACATCATTTTTTTAATGTAATGATTCACACACACAACACCATTTTTTAACTGCTCTTTTTGAGTCTCCAAGAACACTTGCAGTCAAAAGGTCAAATCTGGAGCCCTGAACGCATCTGCACAAAGGTCTTTTTCTCAGTGCTGAACAATGTACAATTTGACGCCTGAAGCCTGTGCTTGGTCTTTGTGTTAACTGAGGTGACAGAAGGTTATGAGGCTTCTTGAAACCAAACCCCACTACAACACACAACAGCAGCAGATGCACATTCAAAAACCAATCTTCAAGCGGAAAATCCCTCATGATGGACGTGGCCGTCTTTTGTGTGAGTGTTAACGCTCATGTTCAACAGCACAAGACTTGAGGACATAAATTGTGAAAACTGCTGATTGGGAGATCTTACGGACATCGACAAGCCTTCTCCCCTTTCCAAGAGACTCAGAATTGATCACCGGCTAATTATACACCAAGGAAGTGGCAGCTTGTTTGTTTCTAGAGTTGCAGAGGAATACATTTGCACATCTCCAGGAGATCATGTGAGATCGGGTGCGAATTCCGCAGAGCACTAAGTGCCACCTTCTTCTGCCGTCTCTCACTACATTAACGTGCTCTCTCCTCTCCTACACCTTCTCCTTCTGCCGCCTTTCCGACGACCCCCCAGCCCGCGTTCACAGCCCCTGTAGGTAGTGCCTCCCAAAAGCCTTGTTTCACACCTGAAGTGGGGACTCAGACAAACATATGTTGCGTTAATTAGGTCCCCGTGCCTGACAGGAAGGCCTAGCGCAGGGCTGATTTGAAGAAACATATGCTGCTAAGTCTCTCTAATCAGAGCTATTCACACAGTGATTATTTTGACACACTGTGGTCGTGTGCTCAACATATTCACTCACAATGAACACTGGTAGCCCAAGAATGGATTCTGTTTGTAGTTTGTCATTAGATTATGGAATTAAAGGAACAGTTCACCCGGAAAAGAAAATTGAGACCCGGAAACCTATCATTGACAGCCATAGTGGGTTTCTACACTGTAAAACCCAACAGTCCACTTCATCAAATGAAATTAATGAAGTTCACTCAAAATTTACTGAAAGTTGATTCTACTCATATAAAAAGAGTTTTGAACTCAGGGTTAAAGGTAATCAGTTAATTAAATACCTCATTACTTCAACTAAAATGGAGCAAGTTCACAGTACTCTTAAAGATTAGTTTTTAACTCAATTGGTTTGTAGCAATCGGTTTCCATAAATAGTTTGAGTTGCCTTAACTAATTGGGTTTTACAGTACTCAGATTGTTTGAGTTTTCCTCATTTATTGGGTTATACTGTGCTCAAATTGCTTTGTTTACTCAAATGGAGTAAGTTCACAGTACTCATTAGGATTTGTTTTTGAACTTAAATGGTTTGTTGCAATCAGTTTTCTCAAATGGTTTGAGTCAACTTTTTGGGTTTTACAGTGTAGTATTCTTCAAAATGTCTTTTTTGTGTTCAGCAAATTACCTGTTTTGGAACAAGTGGAAGATGAAAGAAATGTAATTTTTTGGGTGATCTATCCCTTTCAGTGCAATAGAAAATGCAATAGCGTGCCATACAATGGTAAGATGTGGAAATCAAATATTTTAATAACAAAAGTTAAAGCTAAAATGTTTACTCTGTATTTTTAGATGCTTCGAATGTTATCACTCGATTGAGCCTACTAGTAGGCACAGAAGGCCCCTATTGCCCCATATCTATCAGTTAATACCTAACGAATCGCCTGGATTTTACTACTTTATGTAATAAATTTATTTTATTAATTAATTCATTCACTTTCAATTCGGCTTAGTCTCTTCATTAATCTGGGCTCGCCACAGCGGAATGAACATAAAAAATGTAGTTGTTCCAATTAAATCTTAAGAATTGTGTTGATTCTGTTTATTTTTCAAATGTAGTTTGAACAAGCAAACAAAAATTTTATTTTTTATTTTATTTTTTTTTTTTTTGAGTGAAGTTGGCCCATGGTAACCTTTGATTTGGCCCCCATCCCATCAGAGAAAAGAGGGAGAGTGATTGGGATAATGGGAGATTGGTCATTTTAAATTTAATGCAACCCTTTGTTTGTTTGTTTTATTGCGAAGCTACAAAAAATCTAACTGACAATGAATGTTTTAATTTCAATGGTGTAAACTAATCAGATTTAGTTTAAAATGTTCATACCGTCACCCGAAGGATAGAGGACAATGCAGAGACTTTAGTGAGCAAATCAAGGCAAAAGCAGATTCTGCTTGACTAGTTTATAAAGCCTTGAAGCCACTTGTGTCATTCATTCATTTTCTTTTCAGCTTGTTTCTTTATTCATCAGGGGTCACCACAGCGGAATGAACCAACAACTTATCTAGCACATGTTTTATGCAGTGGATTCCCTTCCAGTCGCAACCCAACACTGGGAAACACCCATACACCCTTGCATTCACACACATACACTACGGCCAATTTAGTTTTCCCAATTCACCTATAGCACATGTCTTTGGACTGCAGGGGAAACTGGAGCACCCGGAAAAACCCATGCAAGCATGGAGAGAACATGCAAACACCACACAGAATTGCCAGCTTACCCAGTTGAAGCTTGAACCAGTGACCTTCTTGCTGTGAGGCAATCGTGCAACCCACTGTACCACCGTGACACCCCCGGCCACTTGTGTGATAAATGTAATTTAATTTAAAGTTCTAATTTAAAAAAGTTATTCATTAATATGATTCAAAGTAATGTTTTCCATGTATTTATAAACATTATGAAATTAATTATAAAAATAACCATGGCAACCTTAATGTAAATAGTTTGCTATATTTATCTTCAGCCCATGGTTCTTGGATATTTGGTTTTTGGCGCTTCATACGGAAAAGGTTTGGGCACCACTATTCAAGAGATAAACCTAAAGAGACCTTTCTTCCTGCTGTTCAAGATATAGTTTTTTGTTCCTAAAATTAATCCATAGTAGAAAAAAATACCACTGAAGTTAATCAAAAGAAGAAAGAAACTCAAACAGGTTTGGAACAAGTGGAGAATGAGTAAATGATGGCAGAATTTTAGTTTTTGGGTGAACTGTCTATTTGAGAGATTGGTAATTTAATGAAAATGTTACAAGAACGAATCCGTTGCAGCAATTAGTCCTTCTTCTGTACACATTAAGAAAGCAATAATTGATAAGGATGATATTTTTTATTATTGGATAAATAAGTTAAATTGTACGTTTTAAATAGATTCAGCTATCTATAGTTGAACAAACTGTTTCTTCTTTCCTTTCCAAAGAACAAACAGCTGCTATACTTGAACGATTCTGCGAGTGTCTATAAACGTATACTGTATACATATAACATTTAACAGTAAACATGACACATTTAATATAGGTGAAATACTGTTACAAGATAAATCAAGCCTTTCTAAGGTTAGATATTCATGTATTTCTTTTTATGACTCCATCCGAAATAAAGTAAATAGGAAAAGGAAGTGAGACTTGACATTTCAAAAGCTCTGCATTGACAGCCTGGGCACTGCTTATGATAACTGATGGAGCTCAAGCATGGTTTGGCTCCATCAGAGCGGTAGGCATTGCTCAAATTTCCGTGGGGCCTTCGACTAGGCCTTGTACACTCCTCACCCCTCTGTAACACTGAAACAAGAGTCATGCGCTGTTGTGGAAAGAGAGAGCGCACACAGAAACAACCGCACACAGCCTGGTGTGTCTTGCTTAACAGATTATCTTTACTGATGGAAAAATCTCAGATGTATAGAAAAGCATTAGCACAGGATGAGTCAGAGTTACACACTACTTAAAACCACCACATGAAAATGCACAAATCCAAAAACTGCAGGAAGGAGAAGTGTGATAAAGCAATCGAGCAATCTTTCGCATCACACTCTGAGCGGCAACTGAAAAGACATGATTTACAGGGGCTTGCTTTCAAAAGCAATCACAACCAAAACCCAGGACATCGTATCATTCATATCGTAGCACCTCTGACCACAGATATAAATATGACATATAACAATCAATGCTTGCTTTTGTTAATCATAATTGTGTTAAAGGGGGGACACCAATGAAAAAAAAACCTTGAATAATTACAAAAAAAAAAAAAAAACAATTTCTCAAAATTACTGCAACTTGCTTTATGTTGTTGTTTTCAGTATGGCTATAAATGTCAAGCAAGACATTACCAACAAATCTGACATTACAAATATATAAAAACTAAAAGCACATAAATAATACCTTTTTCTTCATGTGGTCAAATGACATGAAAACTGCTGGTTTAAAATAAAAACATCACTTTGAGTCATCTAGGGGGTTCACTTTTTGCTATAAGGCAAATTAAATAAAACAGGTTATAATGAGAAACCATATGTGTTTACTTAAACCAATATTAAAATGTACTTTAAATGATAGCTTAAGTTTCTCCAGTGTAATCTGAAGGTTTAAAAAACTGCTATGCTACTTTAACATTTCGCCTCATATACTGCAAACTGCCATAGACCTGTGACAACTTTACTTATTAGAGTAAGTGTGGCATTGTATAGTAAGCCATCTAACCACATTTATTCTAAGAAATGTACTAGTGGGTCTTTTCACAATACTAATGCTTAATTGGAGACTTTTTAATTTATATTTAAACTCAATCAAATATTTAGATACTCATATCATTTCCAGTAATTATTAGAATGCATTCACCTAACCTAGTGGTACTCTTATTCTGGCTAGGGTTTTTTAATTTTTATTTTTATTTATTATTATTATTATTTTTTTTTTGGTGGTGGTGGTGGTGGTGGTGGTGGTATTTTGCAAAAAAAAATACTAGCATCCTGTAATTTAATAAAAAAATATTAATAATTATATAAAAATGTTAAATACTAAAAGTCCTAAAACTCATTCAATGTATATTCATTAAATACTAGCACTTACTATTATACTCTAGTATTGTTCATTAAATATTAATTATAATATAACTAAAACTAACTAATAATACTAACTAATCATTTAACTAATACTAAATAACATTAGAACATTAGATACTGGTACTTTTTGTCAGATAGTATCTTACTATTTTTTTTTTTTTTTTTTTTTAGGCCCTATAGGGTGGCACTCATTTTATGTATTTTTATAGTCATTACATAAACTGTGTGATATCAAGTAATGATCCATAAACACACCCCTAACTTCACCAATGTAGTTATGTAATATAAGCACTTAGCTAAGGACACTTATATTGTAAAATAGAGTGCAGCTGACCAGAGTATTAACTATTACTAGTGCAACAAGTTATTTACTTATTATCCTTATTTAATTTTTTTTTTCTAATGCTTATGACTAATCAGAATGGCCACAGTTAAATTAAATAAATGAATAAATAAAAATATAATATATATTAATATATATATATATATATATATATATATATATATATATATATATATATATATATATATATATATATATATATATATATATATATATATATATATATAGACAGTTGAAGTCAGAATTATTAGCCCCCCTGATTTATTTGACCCCCTGTTTATTTCTGTTTAACGTAAAGCTGATTTTTTCAACACATTTCTAAACATAAAAGTTTTAAGTTTAAAGCTTAAAGTGACATTTAAAAGCTTAACTAGATTAATTGGGTTAACTAGGCAGGTTAGGGTAATTGGGCAAGTTATTGTATAACAGTGGTATGTCTATCGAAAAAAAGCTTAAAGCTTAAAGAGGCTATTAATTTTGTCCTTAAAATGGTGTTTAAAAAATTACTAACTGCTTTTATTCTAGCTGAAATAAAACAAATAAGACTTTCTCCAGAAGAAAAACTATTACCAGACATACTGTGTAAAAGGGCATGTAAATGCCCTTGCTGTGAAATATTAAATAAAGAAGAAAAAAAATTCAAAGAGGGGCTAATAATTCTGACTTCAACTATAGATAGATAGATAGATAGACAGACAGACAGACAGACAGACAGTTGATAGATAGATAGATAGATAGATAGATAGATAGATAGATAGATAGATAGATAGATAGATAGATAGATAGATAGATAGATAGATAGATAGATAGATAGATAGATGATAGATAGATAGATAGATAGATAGATAGATAGATAGATAGATAGATAGATAGATAGATAGATAGATAGATAGATAGATAGATAGATAGATAGATAGATAGATAGATAGATAGATAGATAGATAGATTGATAAGGTAGCAGTGTCTAATGAATACATTCTAAAATAGCAACTATACCTAATAGCAACTATATCAACTGAAAAGGTACTGGTATCTAATAATTAGTACTGGTGTATGTAATCAGTAAGTAGTAAATAAGCACTAGTATGCAATATGCACTATCACAATAAAAACTAGAAGGTAAAAAGTATGTACTACTCACAACTGGAATACACCAGTCAAAACTGAATAGTTGACATCTCAATGACAGATCACCATATAGACAATAACTAAAATGTGAAACTTGTTACTAACAATAAAAAAGCTATAGTCACTAATAGTAAGAAGTGTACACAAGTATTATAATCTAACAAATAAATGTAATTATTTAGTATAACACAATAAAGAAGTGCTAGTGTCTATTTATTAGGTAACAGTATCTAAAAATTAAGTACTAGTACATACGTAATAGCAACTAAAGTACCAGTAACTAATAATAAAAAATATCATCTAATTAGTAGTATATGTTAGTAGTATATTTTTAGTAGTTAGTAGAATATTTTTTAAAAAAGGTACTAAAAGGATTCATATAAAAATTATATTAACATATTTTTTAAAAAAAGATACTAGTACAATAGATTATATGTAAAATGCCTTGCCATTGGAATCTAAACCCACAGCATAAATGCTGCAAAGACCGCAGGGAAATGTGTTGTGTGATTTGTTTAATTGTTGATACTGTAGATGAGTTGTTGGCTGCGTGTAACGGTTGTGGTGAGTGTGGCCTGAGGATGATCAGCTTAACTAAGGCCTTAAAGGTGGCGCTCACCCCCGTAGGGCAGGTGGAGTGTGTTCCTCTGTCTGGTGAACGTGTTACTAGGGACAATACACTCTCATCCAAGGTGTCAACACCAATGAGCTCAGCAGCTGACCTTGTGAGTTCACCTTGCTAGGAGAAACACAGGAAGTGGAATTAGAGAAATGGCAATGTGGAGAGGCAATTGTGTCATACCTGCACTGGGGGGGACACTTTATGTGTATGTGTGGGTGTGTGTCTGCCTGGATGTTGGTGAAGTAGAGTGGAGTATAGTGATTTTTTTTTCTTGTAATTCACACTTTTAGACAATGCATACTTTATTTATTCAAATGGTTTGTATGTATATATTCAATACAAATCCAAATAAACCTATAATACATAAAATACATTGATACAATAAAGAAATTATTTAAGAAAAACTTTCTTCTAAGGCTTAACCTCTTTCACATGATAAAAAAAGTTGAAGTTAAAATATTCTACATCTTTACTAGTTTTGTAAAGAATTTGGAAAAGTTAATCCAATATTAGGCCTATATATATTATAAAATTATATAACTGAATTTTGGTTTGTACACACAAATGTAATGCAAAACATTCCCCAAAAATGATCAATTTTATCATTTTATAATGCACAGAAAATGACTCGCGCATTAGTATTCATCTATGAAGTATGTTGCACGTATTATTCATCATCAACAGCTATTAACACATCTTAGGTACATGATTTACCAATTCTGTCTTAAAGTGATAGTACACCCAAAATCTGAAAACTGACTGTGTTTACTCACCCGGGGGTCGTCCAGTGTATTAGATTTTTCCTCAGCAGAACATTAAAAACGCTTTATTAGTTGAAATTGGTTCTTAATTATTCATTAAATGCAAGTAAACGGCTTAAATACCTTTAAGATCTCATAAAGCGAAACAGTGAGGTTCTATAGAAGAAGCTGAATATTATTTACAACATCGCCTGCATCTTGGATTGCCTAAGCCAATAATTGAAGTGAACTATAATATTAGGTAATTTTATCAGTACTGTTCAAGACTACATTGATTTGAAATTGACATTGCCTATAAATATAGGCCTATAGACTGTTAATTTCCATATGTTAAAACGAACCCCATGTAAAGAGGGGAAGGCCCGTCTCCGCGCATCAACTATCACGCCCAGTCTGCGTAAAGCCCACCTCCAGACCAATTACAATCCGAGATATGGATATATCATAGAGTCTTATCATGTGTTTGAAGTCCGATTCTTATTCCAAATACATAGCGGCAATGTCTTCAACATAATAACATGATTCAAATAGAACATTTCCCAAGCATTTTTAAAGTAGATCAGCATACACGGAGCGCTTCGCGGACAGGCTGCACAACTTGCAGTTGATAGAGTTTGTGCTGGAGTCTTATTTTAAATGTTTAGGCAAACGGACGGTAAACCTATGACACCTCTAGTGAGCTCGAACCGGTGCTGCAGATGGGCGGCATAGGCAGGAATTTCTATCTCAATATGTTGAATGGAACAGACGCGCAAAGTTTCGCCAAAGACGCAGAATTAAGCAGCCACCTGCACAGACACCGCGACTTATCGGACTTCAAAATGGGCATCCAAGACACGAGGTTTTACTACCAGGACTCGATTCCAAACGGCCAGGAAAGTCTGACGTTGCCGTTTCACGCTGAGCACCACCAAAGTGCCGGAGCACAGACGGGGAGGTTTTACGCACCGGCTCCGCTCGGCAGCTGTCACTTCACCAGCCGGAGCGGGACGGGACATACTTACGTTCCAGCCGGAGCCGATGCGTATTCTTCGGCCAACGGGAAAGACGTGTACCCGAGCAGCGCAGACGGCTACACGGCGTCTTTTCAGCACGGGTTCCCGCGAGCACCCATGTACTCTTTACCTGGTCTACAGGTGTCCGGGAAGACACAAGTGCTCCTCAACAACTACCCGCTGTGGGCAAAGTTTCACAAGTATCAAACAGAGATGATTATAACGAAACAAGGACGGTAAGAAGCATTATAGATTCTCACTCTCTCGTATATCAGGGAACCTGAACGTTTTTTTGTTTTCACGGCAAAGTTTCTGCGCGGTTAGAGTGAGAAACCGGTCAGCGAATACAAATGTCTGTTTATTTCTTTGACTTTCAAATGCCAGTTCTGTGCCAAGCAGGGCAGGTGGGCATAAAGTCGAGTGCTTGGCATTTGCGTCTTAAATTTAGAAACATAATAACTGAGAGATCGTTTGATCTGATCTTTTTTCTGCAGACCGCGACCTGGTTTCAGTTATTGTCAAAAGTAAACAAATATTAGCAATTTGGCGAATTCTGTCTCTATGCATTCACTTTAACACAAATGTGTTAAAAGTGAGATTACCCTGTTTTAATTTATTCTGACAGTACTTTACGCGAACTACTGATATTTTAGATAAGTTGATAATTACTGAAAATAGTAGTTAGGCTAGTAGTGAAAATAAGCTGAAAATAGTGAAAACAAAGTACTGAAAGAACATCACGGGCATGCTTTAGTAAACATATGTTTACAAAATAAATTATAAAAACTGAAAAAGTGAAAATATTATTAAACTACGGTCCCTAGAGACCCCAGAGAGGGAGGAAAGTGCTTGTGGGGACGTTTGACAGGTCACGGAGCATTAATATTTAAACATGTCCCCTGATGATTATAATCTACAGATGTGCAACACTTCTATCGCAGAACTGCTGTCAAGGCATACAAAAAGTCGCTGCATGATCAGAGCTTAATCGTTAATTAATCGACAGAACTTTATAATTGTTCCAAAGCAGGCCATCGTTAGTCCGTTTGGTAACAAAATTTAGCACGGAATTGGTCTTGTATATGTAAAAAAAATAAAAATAAAAAAATAAAACAATGAAAATTTAATTTAACCTATAAGCTGATCACACTTGTGAGACGATCCAAATTTTAGAAAAAACATTACTCTTTAAATAAACAAGTAATGACTGCATATGAATAAACTTCTAATGAAAAAAAGTTGACATTTAAAATTATTGACAAAATATTAAAAAACACTCATTCTGAAAACTTAATTTTTAACATAAAATGTGAAATTTATTCAGTGAAATAATACATATTTGTTTATATATAGTCTTTAATGCAAGTCTAACATTGAAATGAGGAGGCGACAAATTATTCCCTCATCCGCCAACTGAACTTCACATATTAATGCTGCACCAAACTATTAAATCCTGATTGCAATATCACTTAAAAAAATAAACATAACTCACTGGCTATATTTATTTTATTTTACACATACTTTTATGCATCACATACAACCCAAAAATCTAAAACATAAGCTACATTTATTTAAAACAAAAGTTTATTTATTCTTAGTAGTTCGAGTAGCTTTACTGCAGATATGGGTGCATCTGCGTGTACAGTATAAGTGTGAGTATGTTAAGTGTGTGAATGTACGCTACTGTAACCTGTAACCTACTGGAAGGTGTGATGAAGTCTTTTGCAAATGATCCTTTTAAATCTTCTCACAATGAACACATTCAAAACAAATGCAATGGAGCATACATGATCAAGTACAGTATAAACGAACACACCATAACATTTTGTGTGAGCAAAAATTATTCAAGCTATCATGCTCAATCAGCATAATTGTACTGTGAAGAATGCATGGCTTGTTTTGATTAATACTATGAGTCTGATGATTAATTTACTGAAATGTTATATTTCCTGTCTGCTGATCTAGTGCACTTGTCTAGAAGTTGCATCAGCTT
The DNA here is from genome assembly GCF_052040795.2 of Danio rerio. NCBI lineage: Eukaryota > Metazoa > Chordata > Actinopteri > Cypriniformes > Danionidae > Danio > Danio rerio. The sequence continues at coordinate 31,062,764 of NC_141032.1, forward strand.
GAGTCTCTCTTCAATTATTTTATGCAAACGGTTAATCATTTCTGGTGTGAGGATTATTTTCTGGGGTCTCAGTGAGTGTTAGAGCTCGAGTAATTCAGCCCAAAGACATGAAGTGGAAAAGTACGGAGGATGAGGTGGGGAGGGGGGGGTACATTTGGGGGTAAAGTTGGTTGAGCACCACTGAGACTCTGATGGCCATACACATCAGTGGAGGTGGCTTTGAAGTGCAGGAAATGAAGGAAGGCACTTTCTTCCTCTCTCTCTCTCTCTCTCCTCTGGTCTGGTACCTTGTGAGCGCACTGATGCACGTTTCCTCAGAAGTCGAGGTGCAGTCCGAGTCAGGCCTTTGAAATGCACCGTAAGGCCCACAGCCTGAGACGAGAGCAGAGGTCTTCGGCCCTTTTCAAGTCCAACTCTAAAACTGGCCCCTAACCTCACCCTTGCCACCAGGTTTCACAAACTTAAAGCGGCTCTAAACATAGATCGGTAAAGGTGAGCGTTGTCTTGCTTTAGTGCAACAAGGCAACAAGATTGCACCAGATGATACCAAGTAATAGCTTGCAAGATATTTCTGAAAAAATATGACCTCACAGAAAATAAGTAGGAGGAATATGAAACTGAAGATGTTGTCAGAGATCTATTCCACAGATTTTTAGATGGTGAAAAACACCAGAGAGAAAAAAAGAAAAGCAGAAAACGCATCTGCTTTATACAGTAGGACTAAAAGGAGGAATTTAGGGTTTTCTGAAACCTTGTTAAAGTCGATATACACTGTAAAGGAGTACATGACCAATGTTTTCATCCTTATTTTAATAAGTTAATCATGAAAATGTTTAAAGTTAATTGTTTTAGTCTGTTTGATTGAGAGGACTAGAAAGGTTAATTTGATTTAACTAAAATATATAGAGTAGTGAAACATATTCTGGGCATGGTTGCTTGTATAGGAGATGTGAATCAGTAAGTTTTTCGTACTCTGAGAAGTCACGAGTCTTTGCTTTGTGTGTAAATAAAGCTGGTTTTCTGCTTCAGTAGATTCACATGTCTTAGATTTTTAAAAGCTTAAAAAATTTCCACGCATTTGTTTAGGGTGGTGAAAAGCCTTTTTTTACACTTGCACACAGCGTTACTCTCTCAAAAATGTTTATTATTGGCATTCACGGTTCCACAAAGAGTTTTTAGATTGTTTAAATGTTCTGCAAACTAATTTTATTTATTTTTTTAAAGATTGAGGAAAGATTCTTCATGAGACTAAAAGTTCTTTGCATTATTAAAATTCTCAACAAAAGAAGAACAAAGTTATTTAAAAAATTTGTCACTGATATTGGTCATCAAAGATTAAAGGTTGTACTGTACGTTAATAATTTGTCTGGCCTTCATTTGTCCTACACTGAATTGCAGGCTTAGGTTCAATAATACAGCTAGAAATATTGGTTCCAAATATTATATGAATTTTATTTTATGAATTACTTACTGATTAGTTACAACTAAATCGCAACTAACGATTGAAAATAAAATTATTAGAGCATATATGAACTTTTATTAATGTTAGTTGATTATATTGTTCTTGTAAGCGTTAGCTCACAATGCATTAACTAACGTCAACAGATCCAACTAATTTTAATGTTGTCCTAGTAAACTCGAAAAATGCTGAATTGTTTGAACACAATTTATGTAAAATCTGGATAAATATTACCTTTTTTTGGTAAAGCTTTGTTAAAAATGTTTTTAAGTTTGGGTTTGATCATGTTTTACCTAAGTTTGGGTTGAAACAACTTAGAATGTTTTATTTTAAATGTTTAGATCATCAAGTAAACAATAAATAATTGCAATGTTACCAAAATATTTATTTTATTTAATTTTCATATTAAATGGAATCAGTTTTAGGAATGATACAAAAATCATTGAATTTAATTTATTTATATATTTTTACACTGAAAAAAAGTTGTACTTGTTGTTTGTTTGTACTTGTTTGTTTGATTATTTGTTTTTTAAAGTTGGATAAATGGAAAAATTATAAGAAAATATTTTACAATAATATAATCTTTATTAATATTCAAGTAAATGTTTCTTGCAGTTTTATTTTTTCAATTACTTGTTATATTTACAAGAAAAAAGTGTGTATTGCCATATCTCGTTGAATTCCTCCTCAACTGTAAGTCTCTTTGGACAAAAGCATTTACTAAATGACTAAATGAAAATTTTAGTGAAAACTGTTTCAAATAATTTAATAAACAACACAACATATTAAACTAAACCCAAACAAATCATCAGAACATCTCTTAAGACATTTTTCAATGACTGATCAATGATCTGATGCTGATTTTGTTTTTACTTAAACCACTAAGAGGTGTTCAAATAATTGACTATATTCAATTGAACACATTGGATTTCATGTTTTCATCATTTTGATGGTCTACTTGAGTTTAGTAGACTGTCTGCTTAATATCTGTTGATACTGCTCCTTCAATAGACATTTCACTGACTATTAGAAACTTTGCAAGTACATGTCAACTTACACAAACCCTTACCCTAAACCTTAACCCAACAGTCTACTGTTACTATCAGGCATGCAATGATTAGATGCAATGTAAATTAATTTCAACAAACGGACCATCAAAATAAAGTGTGACCATGATAAAGATCACTTGCATATAATTGTTGAATATATTTGAACAGTTTTGGTGGCACTTTAATAAATATCTAAAACAAAAGCAACAGTGCAAAATATCCATGTTTCATTAATTAACCAGTTTCAGTAAAACTTCTGAAAGTTCTGCAAAAACGCAATCTCTCCTCCTGCACCACTCAAGGTCTTCAGTCTGTAGCTTTTGAGCTCTCTCTCTCGCTTATTTTTTTCAACAATAACTTCCTGTTCAGCTGCTAGCATGGAGTATGCAGTCTTGCAGCAAGAAAAAAAACAGCCATATCTCAGACACGACAAACTTGTTGAACTCTCTCCGCTTTACAGAACAGATCGATTATTGTATACATGAATCCAGCCGAATGCCATCAAGCATCTCAACAAAAACAGATGAGCAATGACTGCAGCACATCAGTAAAACACCAAGATCAAAGGCAGTCAATGTGTGGTTGTCGACTCCTCCATTTCCAGTTGTTTTTTTTTTCATCGAACCCTGGTCTACAGTTATGACAATTCTCCAACATCAGCATATATACTGTGGTTTCTGAAGGCAACCACACTTACACGATCACTTAATAACCATGTAAACACACTGTGCTTCCAGTACAGTACGTCAATTCGCTTGTGTCATCTTTGATATTTTAACTTCACATCGGAACAAGTGAGGAGGGGAAACAAAACAGCTATAGCACCTGCAAGACTGGCATGTCTTCAGATGAGGATGACATAAACTGGACCTGAATTCCTGTCTTGGTGAATCAGTGCAAAAAATCCCCTCGCCGGTCCATATCCAGAGAGATTTCTTTCCTTTTGAATGTCCCTTTCTGTCTTTTTCGATCACACCTAGCGCTGAAGGGGAAACACACAGACATACGCATGGAAAACTGTTCCTTTCCTAAAGTCCTAGACAGCAGAGGAGGCGTTTTTGTTTGGCAACCGCCTACCGTCACGATCACCGCTCCATCACTGACTCAAGGAGTGGCAGAGAAGTTTCCAAAGGGTAACCTCTTAACTTTGTTTTATACCTAAACCTCCCACTCATGCAAAACACTCCTCTCTGTGGCGAACCCTCTGGTTTCCCCCAGTCCAGGTACTGATTTCTTATAAACGTCTCATTTTAAATAAGCATGACAATTTTTGAGGCTCAGTCAGATGAGGAAAGTGTACCGCCACAGAGCATACAGTTATAACTCAGAGCGTGGAGGCAGCGCATGAGCGTTGAATGATACAGAGAAGTTTCTGGTTTCTGTTTTCACTTATATTGACAACTGATGTGGAAGAAGAAACGCTTCACCTGCTCCGTCTCTTCACCACCACAAGGCCCCGCAATGCCAGGGCTGCATCTGAGAATGATGATTGATTACAGCTGCCTGTGGGTGGGCGGATGAGCTGTCCGAAACGCTAGTAAGCGTCCTCTGATCCTCGACAGGCGTCCTTTACCCTACTCGAAACGAGGAACGGTGAAACTGTGTAAAGGGAGAGTTCACTCAAAAATGAAAACGTTCACTCACTCTTTATTTACTCTCCCTCAAGTGGTTTTAAACTGTGATGAGTTTCTTTATTCTGTTGAATGCAAAAGAAGGTATTTTGAAGAAAGCTGAAGTAGGAAAAGTAGGAAAAACTAATGCTATGGAAGTCAATGGTTACAGGTTTCCAGCTTTCTTCAGAATGTTTTTTATCCAACAGTATAAAAAAGTTCACGAAACAAGTGAAGAGTGAGTAAATGATGACAGAGATTTATTTTGGGGTGAACTATCCCTTTAATTCACTCTTTCAATATAATGAAACTCTTAAATACTACACTGAAAAAAATGTCTGCAAAATTGTTGTAAACATTTATTTGAACAAAACAATTAAATTTAGTAATGTTCAGCTTAACTTGTTTGTTTAAATTTGGCCCAAATAAATTGTTTACAACCACTTAACTTAAATAAAATGTAGTAAATCCAAGAAGTTATCTTTCAATATTTTTTTTCAGTGTAACATATTTAGTATATTTATGTATTTGGTAGAACATGTGCGTTTGGATAAAATATAAGTAACTTCGAGTGTTCAAATAAAAAAATTAAAAAATCCCAAAAAGTGATGACGACAACAACAGTTAAAAGTACAAACAAAAGGAATTTCTGATTAGTTTAAAATTGAGGGGGAGGGAGGGGGAAGATATTTAGCAGAATGTGCATGCTGCATTGTTGTGTAAAACAAAAGTATTAAATCGGTAAAATTAGTAAAGAAGGCCCCTGGTTCGAGCCTCAGCTGGGTCTGTTGGCATTTCTGTATGGAGTTTTCATGTTCTTCGCTTGTTTGTGTGGGTTTCCTCCGGGTGCTCCGGTTTCCCTAAAAGTCCAAACACATGCGGTACGGGTAAATTGAATAAGCTAAATTGTCCGTAGTGTATGAGTGTGTATTGGTGTTTCCCAGTGATGGGTTGCAGCTGGAAGGGCATCCGCTTTTTAAAACATATGCTGGAAAAGTTGGCAATTCATTGTGCTGTGGAGACTGCAGATTAATAAAGGGACTAAGCCAAAAAGAACATTAATAAATAAATAAATAAAATGATGGTAAATAAAAAGTCAAAATGCTTAACAGTACAGACAACTTAAGTTTCTTGATCTCTTTCCACATAGAGAATTAAATTTCCTGAAAAAAAAATTAAATAAGATTTTTAGTTGAATGAGCAAGCTGCACATTTGCATAAAACTAAACTAGACAGTGATCAAGATTTGTGGAACTTCAAAAATTATTATTTTTTTTAAAATACATAACAACTTTCTTTATCTTGTTCTACTGACTAAAGTGAGTGTAACTTCTTAGAAACACTAAATAGATACTGAGATCATTTAGTTATGTGTACAAGCTGTGCTTAACAAAAATAGACTTTTGACTATGAGCTGTCAAAAAAAACTTTTTTTCACCCACTCAATTATGAATCACATAATCAGGAATTTATTAGAAAGTGCAAGCTGCTCTTTTGCTTAAGACAAAAGTAGATTTTAAAATGAGTGTCAAAAGTCAATTTATTCATTCATTCATTCATTCATTTTTTTCAGCATCATATTTCTAGTCCCTTTATGAATCTGGGGTTGCCACATTGAAATGAACTGCCAACTTATCCAGCATATGCAACGCAACGCATGCCCCTCCAACCGCAACCTATCACTGAGAAACATCCATACACACTCATTCACACACATACACTATGGGCGACAATTTAGCTTGCTCAATTTACCTATACTACATGTCTTTGGACTCGTAGAGTTACCAGAGCACCCGGAGGAAACCCACACGAACACGGGGAGAACATGCAAACTCCACACAGAAATGCCAATTGACCCAGTCGAGGCTCGAACCAGCAACCTTCTTGCTGTGAGACGATCGTGCTACCCACTGCGTCACCGTGACGCTCATCAGAAGTCCAAGAATTTAAAAAAAGGAAAAGGAAAATCTCCTTTCCACCAGCCAAAGCAAAAGTAACTTTTGAGCAAACTGTATTTGCATAAACCTTTAAGCAGACATGGCTATGAGCTGTCATAATTCCAAAATGATTAAAAATAAGTTTCACTTTCAACTCTACTTCTAAACCAACACTAAAACGTTTAGTAAAATCTTTCTTTGTCTCAATAATAAAGTGTTTGAGGTCACTTTGAAAGCTTTAATTAATGTATGCTGTATATATGTAGCAAATTTACTCATTCATTCATTCTTTTTCTGGCTTAGTCCCTTTATTCATTAGGGGTCGCCACAGTGAAATGAACCACCAACTTATTCAGCATGTTTTACACAGGGGATACCTTTCCAGCTGCAACCCAGTACTGGGAAACATCCATACACACTCATTCACACACTGTGGCGAATTTAGTATTCAATTCAACTGCACACATGTCTTTGGACTGTGGGGGAAATCGAAGCACCTGGAGGAAACCCACGCAAATACGAGAACAGGCAAACTCCACACAGAAATGCCAACTGGCCCAGTAAGGACCCGAAACAGCGACCTTTTTACTGTGAGGTGACAGTGCTAACCACTGAGCCTTCTTATGCCTCTATAGTTTCAAAAACAAACAATTCTACATCCATGTATAAAGCCAAATTGTTTATTTCTATAAACAGCAGAACTAATTCCAATAAGCTGACCCACGTATGCTCTTCGCAATGGGAAAAAGGTGTACAGTTTCACTCAGCAAGCTCAAAGGCAAAGGAGACAGAAGAGAGAGAGATTTTTATAAACATACTCATAACCTAAATCCATTCCGAGCCGTATACAAATGAACTGGCGCGGATCCAACTCATGGAAACAGACATGGATACGAGCAGACAACTGCATTTGACTGTCACCTGACAAAAGCATCCGGCTGCGGGGAAACACAGATGAGCAACAGCCCGCAACTGTTCAGTCTACTGAATGAGAAGCAGCCGTGTGTCATAGACGTCATCTCTAGAGTGTATTAGTGATACTGAAAGCGTCATAGTATTGGGTGAGCTTGAATTAAAGTCAGTATGGATCAATGTCAAGCGTTGTTATCATTACAAGTGGTGAAATGGCAAAAAGAAAAATGAATGGAGAAGGTTAAAGAGATTCAACCCCCCCAAAAAAGTTTTGCTTTTAAATTTACTCAAATTTTCAGATTTATAGCACAAACTGTGGTGGCTGATAATTCATACAATGTAAATCAATTGGCCACTGCCACTTTGAGAATCAAAAAAAAAACAAAAAACATTCAGGCAGGATAAAGTTATTAACTGTGGCTCCTGAGGTCTTAAGAAGTGAAATGATTGATCTGTGGAGGAAACTAACTTTATTTACTAAATTAATTGAATTTTATATGCTATAATTAATGTAAATGAACAAATGCAGGGTTCCACACAATAGATTTGTGTTGGGACCAGATGAATGTATTAAGTTTATATATTAGATTTTCCAAGTTTAAATGTATTGAAGTTAAAAAAATCAAATTGTCTCGAATTGTTGTTTCAGCTCATTTTAAATAAGTAGTTTCAACAAACAGTCAACGTTTATTTACTTATTTATTTTGAGTGTAAGACAGTCAGAAGCCATGGGTTCTGTTTGTTTTCTCTCAACAGTGTCATAATAAGCTTTATTTCAAGCTACCTATTTTTATGCACATACTGACATGGGATGTATGGTATCATTTATAATTTTGCACGCAAATTGAATTCACAACTTGTAGCAGTTGTCTACATTGACAGGTTATGAATCAGCAAGGACCACAGTTTCAGCTAAAAATCCACTTTACTGTTCAACTTAAAGGAACACTATTTTTATTTTTATTATTATTTAATTTTGCAACTCTAATAGCGTTAAACTGTTGAGTTGTATCAGTTTTGATTCAATTCAGCTGATCTCTGGGTCTGGCGGGAGCACTTTTAGCTTAGCTTAGCATAGATCATTGAATCAGCAATTTTTTTTAAATCACGTAGCACAGTAGTGTTTACACAAGCTATATTTACCGATCGCGGATCAATAAGTGACGGCACAACATTCACAGAGCTGTGAGGCTGGTGTCTAGCTGATGAAAGTAAATCCATATGATGGCGAGAATGACTTTTTCTTCTTCTATCTTTTGTATGATGGTCGACAACAAACTTTTTGTTGCGTTACTGCCACCTCTTGCTCTGGTCTCAGGTTAACGCTAGAAACTAGCTTGAATGAAAGATGATTGATGGAGAGGAGTTATATATATACAGTTTACTGTAGTAAAGGCTAAAGTATACTATGGTAATTACTATTAGTTCATGATAGTTACTAATGATACTACTTTATGTATTGCAATTCATTAATGAAAAGTTGTAAATATGTATACAATATAATGCTTATTCCTATATACTTTAATTTGTTTCTGTTTGGTACAGCATATAATTTTCAGTAAATAATTGAACTAAACAATTCTGCCTCATGTTTCATTGACAGTTGTATTTATCACTAAGATATGATTCACTTGGGTTTAAGTTGCTTTGATTAAAAAATGAAATTTGCAAAATTAGCTTAGATGTATTTTTTTTTTTATTGCAATAAAAAATGGCTTAGATGTAGCTAAGCTACTTTTGCCAAGTAGCTTTTAGCTTTCTACATTCCCCAGAGGGAAGCTTTTAGTGTAGCTAAACTTAAAATGTATTTGTGTTGTTAATAGCTTAGCTCACTACATTTTTCAAGTAGCTTGCCCAACATTCCCATTAGCATATCTTTCAAAAATGGCCAAAGAGTGTTGAAAACTTTTCTATTTAAAGCTTGACACTTATGCTCACCAAAGGCTGCCATTTTAAGGTAAAAAATACACTGTAATACATTTCCAGAGTTTCACAACTTACTGTAACTTTTTACAGTAAATTACATTAGTGTCACTTTACAGGATTTAACTTAAATTTTACGTATTCTGAATTTTATGGTGAAATTATGGCTAGCATCATGATTACAGCAAATGAATGTAAATCGGCTATATTTGTGCACGTTAGTTAGAGGAATTCAAACACTATTCATATTTTATTCAACATAGAAATTAATACACATTAACTTTTATACTAGTACAGGAAATTTTTTATATATTTAAAAATATTTTACAGAAAATATTGTTATTATGAAGTACTTCATAGTAATTTACTGTGAATATACATACAGTCATTTACTGTGAAAGTAATGCCATTATCAGCCAGTCATTTACTGTAAATGTAAGGTCAAATGTTTTACAGTGTATGTATTAAAAAAGCAATGTAGTGAAACATTATGATAGTTTAACAGTCTCTAAAAAAGTATTTACTGTAGCTCAATCTGTTTCAAAGTTACTCTGGGAATATATTATGTTGCTTTTCCTTCACCACATGTATGTTCCAAGTGGTTCCCTAGTATATTATAAAAGTGCAAAACACAATAATTCAAGAAGTCTATACTATTCTATTAATGGTGTAATGATCAAGGAACTTTTTTGCAGTACAATGGCTGCAGCAGGCGCAATGATATTACATCGAATCTGAAACTTCCATTGATATAACCAAATGAGATAAAGAAACAAGGAAGATAAAAGATAAATAAAAACCCTAACCCTAACCCACATCTGATAAATAAGCATATATTCATTTTGATGTTTATACCTTTAAATACTGGGATGTTTTGGAGGAAGTGTGTATCCAAGTCACATTTTTTTGGAAACTTCACCCTAACCTCTGTCATGGGACACAGTGACCTCCCGGTTACCTCCTCTCCATCACTGCACCGTGATCAAAATCTGTCTAGCAAGGAAAACTGCAGCAATCAAGCAGATGCATCTCCTAACATGTTTTATTAATATTCATATTAAAGATTCACATACAGCCTGCTCCCAGTTGCCGTCTGCGGTGCACACGTAACTAATGCTTGCACATCTGCGAAAGAAAAAAAAACAGCTTACAGATGTCTAATATTTCAAGACAATATTATTATTTTTTTATTTTACTGCATTTTTGTTGTATTTTATGGATTTACTCATAGCGTCTATAACAATATCTGTTTATTGATATTAGAAATAGTGTGTATATTTATTATATTTTAATAATTTCTTAGTAACAGAGCAGGTGCAAATGACAAAATATATATTTTAAAATGTCAACAGTAAAAAAAATAAATAAATTTGTAGTGATTGATTTTGAACAAACATTAACAATATATGTTTAATAAAACTAAAATTATCAACCAAAATAGTAATATCATTGCACTTCTAATAACTAATAATCATTATTATTATTATACATTTTTGCTTTCCTCATTGTACATTCTGATCTTTTTGTCAACAGGAGGATGTTTCCTTTCCTCAGCTTTAACATCACCTCTCTGGATCCCTCGGCTCATTATAACATATACGTGGATGTGGTTCTGGCCGACCAGCATCACTGGAGGTACCAGGGAGGAAAATGGGTCCAATGCGGCAAAGCGGAAGGCAACATGCCAGGTGACCACTATCTGCATTTATATTCTCTGTGTTTTGGTTTCAGAGTATAACTGTTTTTGTGAGCAGAGCAAACAACATCTTAAGTCTTTTGAAGCTAAAATTTGCATGACACATTCTGATACCACTGTATGCCACAATCAGAGGAACTTGTGCATGTTGGCCACCACAACTCCTCTGCACTGCTTCTCAGTGCATCAGGCACTGAGCTCTTAAAAGGTGCCCTAAAGAAAATATGGGTATACCTATAATCCAATAACAAGAGTTCTGTAAATGGAAATGGCCATCATTGTTTTCTCATTCTCGTGTAAATTTTGCAAAACCACTGTGAAAATTGTATGTTTTGTTAATTTTTATGTTTATAGTGAAATATACTAGATATGTTTGTAATTTGAGGTAACACACATGTAGAGTTTTTTGCTTAATGCAAGTTTAAGCATTCTGCAAACATTACAAAGTACTGGCTGTGGAGAAAGAAGATGCAGGTATTTAAATTGCCCGCCTGCTCCAGGGAAATATAATTAAATTTACCAGGTATGTCAACGCAATCTCATGGCAATTTGTAACTTTTTGATTTTGTGGCTAATTCATATGAATTCGTACAATCTAATTCATACAATTTAATACGATTTGCTCATTACCCAATGACGATTAGGGTTAGGGGTGGGGTTGGGTCCCACAACTCCTTTTTAAAATCGTACATTTTCATAGGACTGAACTCGTACCAATTAGCCACTAAACTGACAAAACGTAAAATACTTGCGTTTTCTCGTGAGATCAGGCTGGATATGTTTGTAATTTAAGGTAATACACATGTAAAGTTTTGTGTTTAATGCATGTTTAGACATTGAGTCTTATCACTCAGCTCTTTCTGTGATTTCTCTGGAGTGAAATTATTTAGTATACTTTAATAAATCCTGGCTGTGTTTACATTTACATTATAGCTCCTAAATACAACTTAAACACATCTCGGTCTCTTTTGTCGAGACTAATTTTAGGTTACTCTGTCTAATGGGTTTTTATTATAGCTCAATCACTCCATGATAAAATAAACCTCTGCACCAAGGTAAGAAGACCTGACAGGGTATCTACTCTACTGTTAACTAAAATATATATTTTTGACAAATGAAGTATGATCATTTTGCATGTTTATTTTAAGAATAAATCATGATGTGTATGACTGTGTGAGAGAGCAGAGCTCATATTCATGACCATTCCAAATATGGTCAATAATGACCTTTTGATTCTAGGGGCATTGGTTTATGGGGTTATAAATGAGCAAATAAATTGTTTCTGGAAATTTTTTTAACTTAACTAAGCCACATACCTAGTATGTCGATATCAGAGAATAATTTAACTTGTTGATTCAATGCAGTATATGGCATCTGACTCAAGTTCAATTTAAAAAGTTCAGACAATTAGTAAATACTTATGCCTTGTCTAGTGTAGTCTTTCATCACCTGAACTCAAAACATGATTATTAAGTAATTATAAAACATAAAAAAAATATGCTAATAAAAATATAGAATAAACATATAAGCAAAAGTAAACACTAGCATTAAAAATGTGGAGGTTGGTAAGATATTTTTAAATGAATTGATTTTTATTGATACAACAATGATACATCAAATTAGTCAAAAGTTACAGCTGAGCATTTATGGAAAAAAAAAATCACTAAAAATAATACGAAGCAAATATATAAGACAATTTTTAATGTTTTTTTTAAGGCCCATTTGACATTTTAAGAAAAAAAAATTGCCTTTAAAAAAAATTACTATTTTGGTTATTGTTCTGCAACAAATGCTGCAGGTCCATTGATAGCAAGTTTAGCAACAGAAAAAAATGCTCAGCTCTGGGAAAAAACACTTTGGTAGGCATGGACCCTTAATATGTTAACTGAAATATGTTGGAACGTACACTGTAAACAAACAAAACAAAAACAATTTCACAGTAAAATGCTGGAACATGTTATGCTTCATGAATTGAACTTACAATAACAGATCATGTTATTATTATAACCTACAGAGTTCTTAAATGTGTTTTGCACTTTTATTATATTCTGGCAACCACTTGAAACACACACGTGGTGAAGAGCAAACCACATAATACATTTCCCAACTAACTTTCCCACAGATTGAGCTATAGTAAATAGGCTTACACAGATTTATGCTTTAAATCTTAAAATGGCAGCCTTGATAAGCATTTAAAAAATTCTTATTGGTTTCATTTGAAAAAATAAATAAGTAGTTCTTTTAAAACTAACTATACTCAAAACTTACCAACATGTCTTTATTGATGCTGTAAATTTTAATTTGATGAGAATGGAGCAGTGTGATGCTTTAAAAAAAAATTTAAATAACGATGAACAAGTATTAGAACAAGCATTAAAGATTGTTCCCATGTGTTTTATGGTGGTAAATAATGCGTTTTTTTTACGAAATGTGGTCTATCATTTAATAATCTTTACCTTGACCATATTTACACTGTCTGACAAAAGTCATCAAACCCAGTTCTAAGACCAAGAATAACTTGACTTCTAGTTGATCATTTGGAAAAGCGGCAGAAGGTAGATCTTTCAGATGAATCATCTGTTGAACTGCATCCCAATAATCACAAATACAGCAGAAGCCCTATTAGAACCAGCATGGACCCAAGATTCTCACAGAATCACAATACCTCCAAGCTCATGGGAGTCATAAAAAATAATTATTATTTTTTCCATGCACTGCACCGTGACTTTATACTCTATACTGTAGATTATTTCTGTTAAGTGACAAGGCTTTTTTTTTTAGCAAAGTCAGACCTTACTGTCCTAATTAAATAGTTAAAAATCAAGGTATGATCATATTTTATGTTGGTAAAATAAGTGTATTCTAGAGGCCTTAGCCTTTCATATAAGCCCCTTCTGATAATAAATGATCAGTTATTATAAAACTTGGATAGGCAAAGAGACTTTTGTTAGTGTACATGATTCTCACACAGAAAATGCAAAAAATCTAATGCAAAAAATTACATAGAAATCTGACAAAATACAACCCATGCAATGTATTCTTTGAGGTACAGTAAATGCATATGATTACTGTGCTAATTTGACAAATGTATTTTGGTTGATGGTTTGGTGATATTTAACTTCAAGGAACAAAGACATTTTTGGGGGATTTTACTACTTTGTTCAATTTCATCAATCTTGAAATGTTAAAACTTTTCTGTGCAAGTCAGAGTGTACTGCAGCCCTAACAGGACTTCATTAACTTCATTAACTTTGTCGCGCACAAAGACAAATAGTCAAGGTCAGGATTTTAATTTTAAAATATTCAATTTGGGGTTTTTCTTTTATAAAACTCTTTTATAATGTATATCCCTTCAACAATTGTAAATATGAAACATGACACATGAAAAAGGGACTTTCTTCATTAAAGAAATTTTAATTTAAAGATTTTTAGCTGCAACCAAGTTGCTTGATGATATGAAAAATTCAAGTCAGTGGTTTCTTACTTTAGGAGTAAAATGAAACAAACATGCAAAAAGAATTAAAGAACTTTAAATGCACAAAGTGGAGGAATAAAAAAAGGCCCAACGCCAACACAAACATTTAACTGAATTTTCACAGGCAGACAGAAAGGAAGTATGCGTGAGAGAAAGAGAGATCATGTGCTCAAGTAAATGACACTGGCATATCTAAAAGCTCATAGTAACATGTTTGCTACATCTTCGCAATTATTTTTGAGCATATATTTACAAGTTAAAGCACATCTAATAAATGTTAATAAAAAATAGATTAAACAGTAGAATAAACATCAATAAAAATATACACTAACATTTAAAATTTGAAGGTTGGTAAGATATTTTTTAATGAATTGATCTTTATTCAGGAATGATGCATTAAATTGATCAAAAGGGAAAGTTGCTATGTCCACAATTTTTCAAAATATATATTGTAAATAAAACAAAATAAGATATATAAACAAAATAAAATGGTTACTTTTAACTCTCCATTTATAAAAAGAATACTAAGTATAACACTAAAGTAAATATATAAAATGATTTCAAGGATTATTTGACATCTATTAGTCCTCAAGAACACACAGATGAATGAAGGCAACTGTTACCGAGTTACTACTACTAATGTTTGAGGGAAGAGCAATTATTTTGAAACGTGATCAAACTGATTGGAACTACGCATGCATTAAATGATTTTATTGCACACCATCCAGCTAATCAGAATCAAGAATTTCAACAGAACGTGGAATAAAGACATATATATTTCAACTGCATTTAGTACATACATATTAATGCAATTGTTTTTTTTTTTTTTTTTTTTTTTGCAGGAAACCGAATGTATATGCACCCAGACTCTCCCAACACTGGCACTCACTGGATGAGACAGGAAGTTTCCTTTGGCAAACTGAAGCTTACAAATAACAAAGGCAGCTCCAACAACGTAGCACAGGTAAAATGATAATGAACTACAGTATAATACAGTCAAACACAGAAAACCCTCAGTAACCCTATGTACCAATTAATGATAATTACATTGGTTGGAATACAGATGATCGTGTTGCAGTCGCTCCATAAATACCAACCACGTCTTCACATCGTGGAGGTGAAGGAGGATGGAACAGAGGATCCTTTCCTGACCTCTAAAACGCAGACGTTTGTCTTCCCTGAGACTCAATTCATTGCCGTCACGGCCTACCAGAATGCAGACGTAAGACACAGCATTTACATGCATCATACTGTGGGTTATTTTCTCATTAATAAAAGTGCAACTGCCACATAACGGCACTGCTTACTGCAAACAAAGAGAGAGATGTCATCAGTGTGGGATGATCTAGAAAAGTGAGAGTTGTGTTATGTGTGTGCTTCGAGACGTGATGTTGTTTGTGTGCTGGAGATGTTAACTGACTGTAGGAAGGAGTTGGAGTGTAGTTCATGAATTATTTTATAATGACAGTGATCTATCAGTCTCCCTGTGCCCAATTGGCCTTTCTCTAACCCCCTTCTCTCTCCCTCTCTCTCTCTGCCCTTTCTCCAACCCCTTCCTCTGCCATTTCACAGATCACTCAGCTGAAAATAGATCATAACCCTTTTGCTAAAGGTTTCCGGGACAATTATGACACGTAAGTAAGCCTGGAGTAAATGAAATGCAGAAAATGGGTCTCTGTGGGCCACTGCTTCTGATTTAAAACTGTTCATCTGTCAATATTTCTATCTATCTGTCTGTTTGTTTCTTCATCAGACTATTTGTCGATAATCCATCTGTTATCTGTCTGTCAGTTTATTCACCCATCCATCTATATGTCAATCTATCCATCCATCTGTATGCATATTTGTGTCCATCCGACCTTCTATATCTGCCCATCTGTCTTTTTTAGCATTGATCAATCTCTCCTTCAATCAGTCTATCCCTCCATTTCTTAGTCCTTTCATCCATCCATAAATCTATCCAGTTGTACATGTGACTGTCAAGTCTATCTATCCATCTCACATTGTAACCTTCCATTTGTCAATCAATCAATCAATCCATCAATCAAATCAATCAATTAATCAATCAGTCAGTCTGTCTGTCTGTCTGTCTGTCTGTCTGTCTGTCTGTCTGTCTATCTATCTATCTATCTATCTATCTATCACAGTTTATTCACCCATTCATCCATCCATCTTTATGCATATTTGTGTCCATCCAACCATCTATGTCAGTATCCATCCCATCCATCTCACATTGTATCCTTCTATAGGTCAATCCATCGTCTATCTATCCATCTATCCACCCATCTATCTATCTATCTATCTATCTATCTATCTATCTATCTATCTATCTATCTATCTATCTATCTATCTATCTATCTATCTATCTATCTATCTAAGTTTATTCACCCATCCAGCCATCCATCTTTATGCATATTTGTGTCCATCCAACCATCTATGTCTGTATCCATCCCATCCATCCCACGTTGTATCCCTCTATCGGTCAATCCATCATCAATCTATCCATCCATCCATCCGTCAGGTTACTCACCCATTCATCCATGTCAATCTATCCATCCATGCATCTGTATGCATATTTGTGTCCATCTAACCTTCTATATCTGTACATGTCTTTTTATGCACTGATCCACCACTCCAATCAGTCTATGCCTCCATTTCTTAGCCTACCCCTTCCATCTAAGTCTATCCCTAGATCCATCAGTCCATCCATTCATCCATAAATCTATTCAGCTGTCTATCCATCAGTCAAGTCTATCCATCCATCCAGCCATCAGTCTATCCCATCCATCTCATTATATGCTTCCATCAGTCAATCAGTCTATCCATCCATCTGTCTATCCATCCAACCATCTATCTATCTACCTATTGATCAGTCCATCTATCCATCAGTTTATTCACTTATTCACCCATCTGTCAATCTATCCATCCTTCTGTATGCATATTTGTGTTCATCAAACCTTCTATATCTGTATTTTCATGCATTAATCCATCTCTCCATCAATCACTCTATCCATCTATTTCTTAGTTTATCCCTTCCATCTAAGTTGCTACATCCATCAGTCTATCCATCCATCCATAAACATATCCAGCTGTCCATCCATCAAGTCTATCCATTCATCCATCTATCAGTCTTTCTCATCCATCTCTCAATGTAACCTTCCATCGGTCAATCCATCATCCATTTGTACATCCATCTATTAGATCTATCTGTCTGTCTGCCTATCCATCCATCAGTCCATCTATCAATCTATATGACAGTCTATCCATCCATCTGTGTGTATATTAGTGTTCATCCAAACTGCTGTCTGTACATCGTTCTTTATGCATTGACCCAGCTCTCCATTAATCAGTCTATCCCTACATCTATCAGTCTATGCATCCTTCCATAAATCTATCCAGCTGTCCATCTATCCATCCAACCATGTATCTATCAGTCTATCACATCCATCTCTCATTGTATCCTTCCTTCGGTCAATCCATCATCAATGCTATCTATCTATCTATCTATCTCTCAATCCATCTATGCATCAATCTACTGTATATTGCAGACCGTGACAGTCACTTTGGAACATTTCTCAAATCAATAATGTTTAAACCAGTGCATTTGAAGTGGATTTCTTAAAACATTTAGCACATACAGCACCACACAATGAATTGAGTCTGAAACCTTCTCAAAATTCTTAGTATAGTGCTTAACAGGTAATATGTCAATATCAGTGACATCAGAAAGGGGATTGGGTTTCATTATTCACAAAGAGACAAGATCATTTCGAGCTTAAAGTTTTGAAATAATCTGAGAAATGTAGCAAAGCTAAACTGTTGCGATGTCCGCCTCAATGTGAACAGCTACATACATTTTCAAGTTAATAGTTGTACGAATACGAGTTTCAAAGCATTCAATTCAATTTCCTTGCATTCAGATTTTAAATTCTGTTTCTTTCCTTCTTGCTTCAAATTCCATTAAAGTTCAGTAACATCAACATTTCATAGACGGTTTTAAAATTAACCTTTAACTCTTTCCTCTTCTAGGCTGTACGCACCTCCTGACCCGGACCGCCTCACACCTTCCCCAACCGAGAGCCAGCAGCTTCTTTCAGGCAGCTGTTACCCTCACCAACCATACCTCTCTGATCAATACATGAGCCCCCTTCCTCAAAGTCGCTTCTACAGCCGAGAGCCAGTCAGCATGACCCAACCTTGCCCCAAAGACCCCACTTCAAGTCCTCACAGCCGCTGGTACCTGTCCAGCCAACAAGCGGTGCCACCAAACCGCCTTGACTTCAGCGCTTACGAGACCGAATACACTTCCAACAGCCTCTACAAGCCCTTCCCACTTCAGTCATCCCCTCATCACCCTTTGAGCTACTACTCCGAGAATCCCTTCACCTCCGGGGCGGTTTCCAGTGCAAATCCAGGAGCATGGACAGCCTCAGGACGGCCCTCGCCCCAATACCTCAACCACCCACACCACAGCAAACCCACATCCAGTCTCAGCTGGTTCCGAGCAGTCCCATCCCCCGCTGCATCTTCCTCTCCCACAGCCACAAACTCACGCTTTCACGCCTCGCCGTCGCTCCTAGAGCCACAACGTCAGCCACTTCTCCAGGACAAGTCCAAAGAGTCCACGGAGGACACCTGGATTGAAGCGCCCTCGGTTAAATCGGTGGACTCTGCCGACTCTGGTTTGTTTGAGGGAGGTGAGAGCAAGAAGAGGCGTGTGTCACCTTACACGTCCAGCACAGAAAATTCCCCACCCAACCGCAGTGCTGAAACTTGCGAAAAGGACAATTGCAGTGACGCGGGCTACTATGGCTTCTACACCCACTGAGTCTGCGCTCCTGCTCGTCTTCCACCCACCGTCTGTCTACACGACCCGAGACCCAGGGATCAAGCTCTCTGTGATAGTAGCCACAGCGTCAGGCGGCCCCTCTCTGTGTTTTGTGTTCCCCGTGTTAGATGTTTGGGGGTCATGTGGAGGTGTTCTGAAGGTCACGGTCACACAAAAGATGAAGACGATGTGACTGCAATGAGACACTGGCCTGGAGACACGCAGACAGACAGACCTGTGTGACTTTAGCAGATGAAGACTTCACAGCACACCTGCTGACACTCCCCCAAAGGAACTGTCTCTGTCCTCCTCATCAGCCACAGACATAAAAAAAAAACACCCACCCGCCACTAACATGCTCCAACAAACAATCACCTGTATTTGCCACATTCTTAGTGCTCCTTAAAAAAAAAAGTGAAGGGGAAGTTCAACCGGTCTTCATTTACTCATTTAAAATAAAAGGCTTCAAGTTGCCAGGATATACAATTAATGCAGTTTCTAAAACTGATGAGAAACAGACTTGAAATCTAAAGCACATCTGCTAATCACCAATTGAGTATTAAGTGTACATCAGTTCAATCGGTTTCTCATGCAAAGCTATTAAATAGCTTCAAAAATACGGCCCATAAGTCTGACTTACACAACATGTGATGCCGTAGATCTGCAAACATTCAAATCAATCAACCATAGTTATAGTAGCTCAAAACACTTCTTTCTGTAATAGCTTTTTCCTTGATACAATACTTATTGCATAAGACAAACTCATTTGAAACGCATAACAATTTAGCACTGTTCACATGTAATACATCTGAATGTGAGCCTACATTAGAGCACACCATTTGTGTGTC